>NW_027139240.1:0-300000 GCF_035084215.1 Heptranchias perlo | reverse complement strand
GGGAGGTGATGAGTGTTGGTGATGATGCAGTGAGGATTCAGGGAGGTGATGAGTGTTGGTGATGATACAGTGAGGATTCAGGGAGGTGATGGGTGTTGGTGATGATACAGTGAGGATTCAGGGAGGTGATGGGTGTTGGTGATGACACAGTGAGGATTCAGGGAGGTGATGGGTGTTGGTGATGATGCAGTGAGGATTCAGGGAGGTGATGGGTGTTGGTGATGATGCAGTGAGGATTCAGGGAGGTGATGAGTGTTGGTGATGATACAGTGAGGATTCAGGGAGGTGATGGGTGTTGGTGATGATACAGTGAGGATTCAGGGAGGTGATGGGTGTTGGTGATGATACAGTGAGGATTCAGGGAGGTGATGAGTGTTGGTGATGATACAGTGAGGATTCAGGGAGGTGATGGGTGTTGGTAATGATGCAGTGAGGATTCAGGGAGGTGATGGGTGTTGGTGATGATACAGTGAGGATTCAGGGAGGTGATGGTTGTTGGTGATGATACAGTGAGGATTCAGGGAGGTGATGGGTGTTGGTGATGATACAGTGAGGATTCAGGGAGGTGATGGGTGTTGGTGATGATGATGCAGTGACGATTCAGGGAGGTGATGGGTGTTGGTGATGATGTAGTCAGGATTCAGGGAGGTGATGGGTGTTGGTGATGATGATACAGTGAGGATTCAGGGAGGTGATGGGTGTTGGTGATGATACAGTGAGGATTCAGGGAGGTGATGGGTGTTGGTGATGATGATGCAGTGAGGATTCAGGGAGGTGATGGGTGTTGGTGATGACGATACAGTGAGGATTCAGGGAGGTGATGGGTGTTGGTGATGATGATACAGTGAGGATTCAGGGAGGTGATGGGTGTTGGTGATGATGCAGTGAGGATTCAGGGAGGTGATCGGTGTTGGTGATGATGATGCAGTGAGGATTCAGGGAGGTGATGGGTGTTGGTGATGATGCAGTGAGGATTCAGGGAGGTGATGGGTGTTGGTGATGATGATACAGTGATGATTCAGGGAGGTGATGAGTGTTGGTGATGATACAGTGAGGATTCAGGGAGGTGATGGGTGTTGGTGATGATGCAGTGAGGATTCAGGGAGGTGATGGGTGTTGGTGATGATACAGTGAGGATTCAGGGAGGTGATGAGTGTTGGTGATGATGATGCAGTGAGGATTCAGGGAGGTGATGGGTGTTGGTGATGATGATACAGTGAGGATTCAGGGAGGTGATGGGTGTTGGTGATGATGCAGTGGGGATTCAGGGAGGTGATGGGTGTTGGTGATGATACAGTGAGGATTCAGGGAGGTGATGGGTGTTGGTGATGATGCAGTGAGGATTCAGGGAGGTGATGGGTGTTGGTGATGATGCAGTGAGGATTCAGGGAGGTGATGAGTGTTGGTGATGATACAGTGAGGATTCAGGGAGGTGATGGGTGTTGGTGATGATACAGTGAGGATTCAGGGAGTTGATGGGTGTTGGTGATGATACAGTGAGGATTCAGGGAGGTGATGGATGTTGGTGATGATGATACAGTGAGGATTCAGGGAGGTGATGGGTGTTGGTGATGATACAGTGAGTATTCAGGGAGGTGATGAGTGTTGGTGATGATGAAGCAGTGAGGATTCAGGGAGGTGATGGGTGTTGGTGAAGATGATGCAGTGTGGATTCAGGGAGGTGATGAGTGTTGGTGATGATACAGTGAGGATTCAGGGAGGTGATGGGTGTTGGTGAAGATGCAGTGAGGATTCAGCGAGGTGATGGGTGTTGGTGATGATACAGTGAGGATTCAGGGAGGTGATGGGTGTTGGTGATGATGAAACAGTGAGGATTCAGGGAGGTGATGGGTGTTGGTGAAGATGCAGTGAGGATTCAGGGAGGTGATGGGTGTTGGTGATGATACAGTGAGGATTCAGGGAGGTGATGGGTGTTGGTGATGATGATGCAGTGAGGATTCAGGGAGGTGATGGGTGTTGGTGAAGATGCAGTGAGGATTCAGGGAGGTGATGGGTGTTGGTGATGATACAGTGAGGATTCAGGGAGGTGATGGGTGTTGGTGATGATGTAGTGAGGATTCAGGGAGGTGATGGGTGTTGGTGATGATACAGTGAGGATTCAGGGAGGTGATGGATGTTGGTGATGATGATACAGTGAGGATTCAGGGAGGTGATGGGTGTTGGTGATGATACAGTGAGGATTCAGGGAGGTGATGAGTGTTGGTGATGATGAAGCAGTGAGGATTCAGGGAGGTGATGGGTGTTGGTGATGATACAGTGAGGATTCAGGGAGGTGATGGGTGTTGGTGAAGATGCAGTGAGGATTCAGGGAGGTGATGGGTGTTGGTGATGATGATACAGTGAGGATTCAGGGAGGTGATGGGTGTTGGTGTTGATGTAGTGAGGATTCAGGGAGGTGATGGGTGTTGGTGATGATACAGTGAGGATTCAGGGAGGTGATGGGTGTTGGTGATGATACAGTGAGGATTCAGGGAGGTGATGAGTGTTGGTGATGATGCAGTGAGGATTCAGGGAGGTGATGGGTGTTGGTGATGATGCAGTGAGGATTCAGGGAGGTGATGAGTGTTGGTGATGATGCAGTGAGGATTCAGGGAGGTGATGAGTGTTGGTGATGATACAGTGAGGATTCAGGGAGGTGATGGGTGTTGGTGATGATACAGTGAGGATTCAGGGAGGTGATGGGTGTTGGTGATGATACAGTGAGGATTCAGGGAGGTGATGGGTGTTGGTGATGATGCAGTGAGGATTCAGGGAGGTGATGGGTGTTGGTGATGATGCAGTGAGGATTCAGGGAGGTGATGAGTGTTGGTGATGATACAGTGAGGATTCAGGGAGGTGATGGGTGTTGGTGATGATACAGTGAGGATTCAGGGAGGTGATGGGTGTTGGTGATGATACAGTGAGGATTCAGGGAGGTGATGAGTGTTGGTGATGATACAGTGAGGATTCAGGGAGGTGATGGGTGTTGGTAATGATGCAGTGAGGATTCAGGGAGGTGATGGGTGTTGGTGATGATACAGTGAGGATTCAGGGAGGTGATGGTTGTTGGTGATGATACAGTGAGGATTCAGGGAGGTGATGGGTGTTGGTGATGATACAGTGAGGATTCAGGGAGGTGATGGGTGTTGGTGATGATGAAGCAGTGACGATTCAGGGAGGTGATGGGTGTTGGTGATGATGTAGTCAGGATTCAGGGAGGTGATGGGTGTTGGTGATGATGATACAGTGAGGATTCAGGGAGGTGATGGGTGTTGGTGATGATACAGTGAGGATTCAGGGAGGTGATGGGTGTTGGTGATGATGATGCAGTGAGGATTCAGGGAGGTGATGGGTGTTGGTGATGACGATACAGTGAGGATTCAGGGAGGTGATGGGTGTTGGTGATGATGATACAGTGAGGATTCAGGGAGGTGATGGGTGTTGGTGATGATGCAGTGAGGATTCAGGGAGGTGATCGGTGTTGGTGATGATGATGCAGTGAGGATTCAGGGAGGTGATGGGTGTTGGTGATGATGCAGTGAGGATTCAGGGAGGTGATGGGTGTTGGTGATGATGATACAGTGATGATTCAGGGAGGTGATGAGTGTTGGTGATGATACAGTGAGGATTCAGGGAGGTGATGGGTGTTGGTGATGATGCAGTGAGGATTCAGGGAGGTGATGGGTGTTGGTGATGATACAGTGAGGATTCAGGGAGGTGATGAGTGTTGGTGATGATGATGCAGTGAGGATTCAGGGAGGTGATGGGTGTTGGTGATGATGATACAGTGAGGATTCAGGGAGGTGATGGGTGTTGGTGATGATGCAGTGGGGATTCAGGGAGGTGATGGGTGTTGGTGATGATACAGTGAGGATTCAGGGAGGTGATGGGTGTTGGTGATGATGCAGTGAGGATTCAGGGAGGTGATGAGTGTTGGTGATGATGCAGTGAGGATTCAGGGAGGTGATGGGTGTTGGTGATGATGCAGTGAGGATTCAGGGAGGTGATGAGTGTTGGTGATGATGCAGTGAGGATTCAGGGAGGTGATGGGTGTTGGTGATGATGATGCTGTGAGGATTCAGGGAGGTGATGAGTGTTGGTGATGATGCAGTGAGGATTCAGGGAGGTGATGGGTGTTGGTGATGATGCAGTGAGGATTCAGGGAGGTGATGGGTGTTGGTGATGATGATGCAGTGACGATTCAGGGAGGTGATGGGTGTTGGTGATGATGATGCAGTGAGGATTCAGGGAGGTGATGAATGTTGGTGATGATGATGCAGTGAGGATTCAGGGAGGTGATGAGTGTTGGTGATGATGCAGTGAGGATTCAGGGAGGTGATGGGTTTTGGTGATGATACAGTGAGGATTGAGGGAGGTGATGAGTGTTGGTGATGATACAGTGAGGATTCAGGGAGGTGATGGGTGTTGGTGATGATGATACAGTGAGGATTCAGGGAGGTGATGAGTGTTGGTGATGAAGATACAGTGAGGATTCAGGGAGGTGATGGGTGTTGGTGATGATGAAGCAGTGACGATTCAGGGAGGTGATGGGTGTTGGTGATGATGTAGTCAGGATTCAGGGAGGTGATGGGTGTTGGTGATGATGATACAGTGAGGATTCAGGGAGGTGATGGGTGTTGGTGATGATACAGTGAGTATTCAGGGAGGTGATGAGTGTTGGTGATGATGAAGCAGTGAGGATTCAGGGAGGTGATGGGTGTTGGTGAAGATGATGCAGTGTGGATTCAGGGAGGTGATGAGTGTTGGTGATGATACAGTGAGGATTCAGGGAGGTGATGGGTGTTGGTGAAGATGCAGTGAGGATTCAGCGAGGTGATGGGTGTTGGTGATGATACAGTGAGGATTCAGGGAGGTGATGGGTGTTGGTGATGATGAAACAGTGAGGATTCAGGGAGGTGATGGGTGTTGGTGAAGATGCAGTGAGGATTCAGGGAGGTGATGGGTGTTGGTGATGATACAGTGAGGATTCAGGGAGGTGATGGGTGTTGGTGATGATGATGCAGTGAGGATTCAGGGAGGTGATGGGTGTTGGTGAAGATGCAGTGAGGATTCAGGGAGGTGATGGGTGTTGGTGATGATACAGTGAGGATTCAGGGAGGTGATGGGTGTTGGTGATGATGTAGTGAGGATTCAGGGAGGTGATGGGTGTTGGTGATGATACAGTGAGGATTCAGGGAGGTGATGGATGTTGGTGATGATGATACAGTGAGGATTCAGGGAGGTGATGGGTGTTGGTGATGATACAGTGAGGATTCAGGGAGGTGATGAGTGTTGGTGATGATGAAGCAGTGAGGATTCAGGGAGGTGATGGGTGTTGGTGATGATACAGTGAGGATTCAGGGAGGTGATGGGTGTTGGTGAAGATGCAGTGAGGATTCAGGGAGGTGATGGGTGTTGGTGATGATGATACAGTGAGGATTCAGGGAGGTGATGGGTGTTGGTGTTGATGTAGTGAGGATTCAGGGAGGTGATGGGTGTTGGTGATGATACAGTGAGGATTCAGGGAGGTGATGGGTGTTGGTGATGATACAGTGAGGATTCAGGGAGGTGATGAGTGTTGGTGATGATGCAGTGAGGATTCAGGGAGGTGATGGGTGTTGGTGATGATGCAGTGAGGATTCAGGGAGGTGATGAGTGTTGGTGATGATGCAGTGAGGATTCAGGGAGGTGATGAGTGTTGGTGATGATACAGTGAGGATTCAGGGAGGTGATGGGTGTTGGTGATGATACAGTGAGGATTCAGGGAGGTGATGGGTGTTGGTGATGATACAGTGAGGATTCAGGGAGGTGATGGGTGTTGGTGATGATGCAGTGAGGATTCAGGGAGGTGATGGGTGTTGGTGATGATGCAGTGAGGATTCAGGGAGGTGATGAGTGTTGGTGATGATACAGTGAGGATTCAGGGAGGTGATGGGTGTTGGTGATGATACAGTGAGGATTCAGGGAGGTGATGGGTGTTGGTGATGATACAGTGAGGATTCAGGGAGGTGATGAGTGTTGGTGATGATACAGTGAGGATTCAGGGAGGTGATGGGTGTTGGTAATGATGCAGTGAGGATTCAGGGAGGTGATGGGTGTTGGTGATGATACAGTGAGGATTCAGGGAGGTGATGGTTGTTGGTGATGATACAGTGAGGATTCAGGGAGGTGATGGGTGTTGGTGATGATACAGTGAGGATTCAGGGAGGTGATGGGTGTTGGTGATGATGAAGCAGTGACGATTCAGGGAGGTGATGGGTGTTGGTGATGATGTAGTCAGGATTCAGGGAGGTGATGGGTGTTGGTGATGATGATACAGTGAGGATTCAGGGAGGTGATGGGTGTTGGTGATGATACATTGAGGATTCAGGGAGGTGATGGGTGTTGGTGATGATGATGCAGTGAGGATTCAGGGAGGTGATGGGTGTTGGTGATGACGATACAGTGAGGATTCAGGGAGGTGATGGGTGTTGGTGATGATGATACAGTGAGGATTCAGGGAGGTGATGGGTGTTGGTGATGATGCAGTGAGGATTCAGGGAGGTGATCGGTGTTGGTGATGATGATGCAGTGAGGATTCAGGGAGGTGATGGGTGTTGGTGATGATGCAGTGAGGATTCAGGGAGGTGATGGGTGTTGGTGATGATGATACAGTGATGATTCAGGGAGGTGATGAGTGTTGGTGATGATACAGTGAGGATTCAGGGAGGTGATGGGTGTTGGTGATGATGCAGTGAGGATTCAGGGAGGTGATGGGTGTTGGTGATGATACAGTGAGGATTCAGGGAGGTGATGAGTGTTGGTGATGATGATGCAGTGAGGATTCAGGGAGGTGATGGGTGTTGGTGATGATGATACAGTGAGGATTCAGGGAGGTGATGGGTGTTGGTGATGATGCAGTGGGGATTCAGGGAGGTGATGGGTGTTGGTGATGATACAGTGAGGATTCAGGGAGGTGATGGGTGTTGGTGATGATGCAGTGAGGATTCAGGGAGGTGATGAGTGTTGGTGATGATGCAGTGAGGATTCAGGGAGGTGATGGGTGTTGGTGATGATGCAGTGAGGATTCAGGGAGGTGATGAGTGTTGGTGATGATGCAGTGAGGATTCAGGGAGGTGATGGGTGTTGGTGATGATGATGCTGTGAGGATTCAGGGAGGTGATGAGTGTTGGTGATGATGCAGTGAGGATTCAGGGAGGTGATGGGTGTTGGTGATGATGCAGTGAGGATTCAGGGAGGTGATGGGTGTTGGTGATGATGATGCAGTGACGATTCAGGGAGGTGATGGGTGTTGGTGATGATGATGCAGTGAGGATTCAGGGAGGTGATGAATGTTGATGATGATGATGCAGTGAGGATTCAGGGAGGTGATGAGTGTTGGTGATGATGCAGTGAGGATTCAGGGAGGTGATGGGTTTTGGTGATGATACAGTGAGGATTGAGGGAGGTGATGAGTGTTGGTGATGATACAGTGAGGATTCAGGGAGGTGATGGGTGTTGGTGATGATGATACAGTGAGGATTCAGGGAGGTGATGAGTGTTGGTGATGAAGATACAGTGAGGATTCAGGGAGGTGATGGGTGTTGGTGATGATGATACAGTGAGGATTCAGGGAGGTGATGGGTGTTGGTGATGATGATACAGTGAGGATTCAGGGAGGTGATGCGTTTTGGTGATGATACAGTGAGGATTCAGGGAGGTGATGGGTGTTGGTGATGATACAGTGAGGTTTCAGGGAGGTGATGGGTGTTGGTGATGATGATACAGTGAGGATTCAGGGAGGTGATGGGTGTTGGTGATGATGAAACAGTGAGGATTCAGGGAGGTGATGGGTGTTGGTGATGATGCAGTGAGGATTCAGGGAGGTGATGGGTGTTGGTGATGATGCAGTGAGGATTCAGGGAGGTGATGAGTGTTGGTGATGATACAGTGAGGATTCAGGGAGGTGATGGGTGTTGGTGAAGATGCAGTGAGGATTCAGGGAGGTGATGGGTGTTGGTGATGATACAGTGAGGATTCAGGGAGGTGATGGGTGTTGGTGATGATGTAGTGAGGATTCAGGGAGGTGATGGGTGTTGGTGATGATACAGTGAGGATTCAGGGAGGTGATGGGTGTTGGTGATGATACAGTGAGGATTCAGGGAGGTGATGGGTGTTGGTGAAGATGCAGTGAGGATTCAGGGAGGTGATGGGTGTTGGTGATGATACAGTGAGGATTCAGGGAGGTGATGGGTGTTGGTGATGATACAGTGAGGATTCAGGGAGGTGATGGGTGTTGGTGATGATGATGCAGTGAGGATTCAGGGAGGTGATGGGTGTTGGTGAAGATGCAGTGAGGATTCAGGGAGGTGATGGGTGTTGGTGATGATACAGTGAGGATTCAGGGAGGTGATGGGTGTTGGTGATGATGTAGTGAGGATTCAGGGAGGTGATGGGTGTTGGTGATGATACAGTGAGGATTCAGGGAGGTGATGGATGTTGGTGATGATGATACAGTGAGGATTCAGGGAGGTGATGGGTGTTGGTGATGATACAGTGAGGATTCAGGGAGGTGATGAGTGTTGGTGATGATGAAGCAGTGAGGATTCAGGGAGGTGATGGGTGTTGGTGATGATGTAGTGAGGATTCAGGGAGGTGATGGGTGTTGGTGAAGATGCAGTGAGGATTCAGGGAGGTGATGGGTGTTGGTGATGATGATACAGTGAGGATTCAGGGAGGTGATGGGTGTTGGTGATGATGATACAGTGAGGATTCAGGGAGGTGATGGGTGTTGGTGAAGATGATGCAGTGTGGATTCAGGGAGGTGATGAGTGTTGGTGATGATACAGTGAGGATTCAGGGAGGTGATGGGTGTTGGTGAAGATGCAGTGAGGATTCAGGGAGGTGATGGGTGTTGGTGATGATACAGTGAGGATTCAGGGAGGTGATGGGTGTTGGTGATGATGAAACAGTGAGGATTCAGGGAGGTGATGGGTGTTGGTGAAGATGCAGTGAGGATTCAGGGAGGTGATGGGTGTTGGTGATGATACAGTGAGGATTCAGGGAGGTGATGGGTGTTGGTGATGATGATGCAGTGAGGATTCAGGGAGGTGATGGGTGTTGGTGAAGATGCAGTGAGGATTCAGGGAGGTGATGGGTGTTGGTGATGATACAGTGAGGATTCAGGGAGGTGATGGGTGTTGGTGATGATGTAGTGAGGATTCAGGGAGGTGATGGATGTTGGTGATGATGATACAGTGATGATTCAGGGAGGTGATGAGTGTTGGTGATGATGTAGTGAGGATTCAGGGAGGTGATGGGTGTTGGTGATGATACAGTGAGGATTCAGGGAGGTGATGAGTGTTGGTGATGATGATGCAGTGAGGATTCAGGGAGGTGATGGGTGTTGGTGATGATACAGTGAGGATTCAGGGAGGTGATGGGTGTTGGTGATGATGCAGTGGGGATTCAGGGAGGTGATGGGTGTTGGTGATGATACAGTGAGGATTCAGGGAGGTGATGAGTGTTGGTGATGATGCAGTGAGGATTCAGGGAGGTGATGGGTGTTGGTGATGATGATGCAGTGAGGATTCAGGGAGGTGATGAGTGTTGGTGATGATGCAGTGAGGATTCAGGGAGGTGATGGGTGTTGGTGATGATGCAGTGAGGATTCAGGGAGGTGATGGGTGTTGGTGATGATGATGCAGTGACGATTCAGGGAGGTGATGGGTGTTGGTGATGATGATGCAGTGAGGATTCAGGGAGGTGATGAATGTTGGTGATGATGATGCAGTGAGGATTCAGGGAGGTGATGAGTGTTGGTGATGATGCAGTGAGGATTCAGGGAGGTGATGGGTTTTGGTGATGATACAGTGAGGATTCAGGGAGGTGATGAGTGTTGGTGATGATACAGTGAGGATTCAGGGAGATGATGGGTGTTGGTGATGATGATACAGTGAGGATTCAGGGAGGTGATGGGTGTTGGTGATGATGATACAGTGAGGATTCAGGGAGGTGATGGGTGTTGGTGATGATGATACAGTGAGGATTCAGGGAGGTGATGCGTTTTGGTGATGATACAGTGAGGATTCAGGGAGGTGATGGGTGTTGGTGATGATGATACAGTGAGGATTCAGGGAGGTGATGGGTGTTGGTGATGATGAAACAGTGAGGATTCAGGGAGGTGATGGGTGTTGGTGATGATGATACAGTGAGGATTCAGGGAGGTGATGGGTGTTGGTGATGATGAAACAGTGAGGATTCAGGGAGGTGATGGGTGTTGGTGATGATGCAGTGAGGATTCAGGGAGGTGATGGGTGTTGGTGATGATGCAGTGAGGATTCAGGGAGGTGATGAGTGTTGGTGATGATACAGTGAGGATTCAGGGAGGTGATGGGTGTTGGTGAAGATGCAGTGAGGATTCAGGGAGGTGATGGGTGTTGGTGATGATACAGTGAGGATTCAGGGAGGTGATGGGTGTTGGTGATGATGTAGTGAGGATTCAGGGAGGTGATGGGTGTTGGTGATGATACAGTGAGGATTCAGGGAGGTGATGGGTGTTGGTGATGATACAGTGAGGATTCAGGGAGGTGATGGGTGTTGGTGAAGATGCAGTGAGGATTCAGGGAGGTGATGGGTGTTGGTGATGATACAGTGAGGATTCAGGGAGGTGATGGGTGTTGGTGATGATACAGTGAGGATTCAGGGAGGTGATGGGTGTTGGTGATGATGATGCAGTGAGGATTCAGGGAGGTGATGGGTGTTGGTGAAGATGCAGTGAGGATTCAGGGAGGTGATGGGTGTTGGTGATGATGTAGTGAGGATTCAGGGAGGTGATGGGTGTTGGTGATGATACAGTGAGGATTCAGGGAGGTGATGGATGTTGGTGATGATGATACAGTGAGGATTCAGGGAGGTGATGGGTGTTGGTGATGATACAGTGAGGATTCAGGGAGGTGATGAGTGTTGGTGATGATGAAGCAGTGAGGATTCAGGGAGGTGATGGGTGTTGGTGATGATGTAGTGAGGATTCAGGGAGGTGATGGGTGTTGGTGAAGATGCAGTGAGGATTCAGGGAGGTGATGGGTGTTGGTGATGATGATACAGTGAGGATTCAGGGAGGTGATGGGTGTTGGTGATGATGATACAGTGAGGATTCAGGGAGGTGATGGGTGTTGGTGAAGATGATGCAGTGTGGATTCAGGGAGGTGATGAGTGTTGGTGATGATACAGTGAGGATTCAGGGAGGTGATGGGTGTTGGTGAAGATGCAGTGAGGATTCAGGGAGGTGATGGGTGTTGGTGATGATACAGTGAGGATTCAGGGAGGTGATGGGTGTTGGTGATGATGAAACAGTGAGGATTCAGGGAGGTGATGGGTGTTGGTGAAGATGCAGTGAGGATTCAGGGAGGTGATGGGTGTTGGTGATGATACAGTGAGGATTCAGGGAGGTGATGGGTGTTGGTGATGATGATGCAGTGAGGATTCAGGGAGGTGATGGGTGTTGGTGAAGATGCAGTGAGGATTCAGGGAGGTGATGGGTGTTGGTGATGATACAGTGAGGATTCAGGGAGGTGATGGGTGTTGGTGATGATGTAGTGAGGATTCAGGGAGGTGATGGGTGTTGGTGATGATGATACAGTGATGATTCAGGGAGGTGATGAGTGTTGGTGATGATGTAGTGAGGATTCAGGGAGGTGATGGGTGTTGGTGATGATACAGTGAGGATTCAGGGAGGTGATGGATGTTGGTGATGATGATACAGTGAGGATTCAGGGAGGTGATGGGTGTTGGTGATGATACAGTGAGGATTCAGGGAGGTGATGAGTGTTGGTGATGATGAAGCAGTGAGGATTCAGGGAGGTGATGGGTGTTGGTGATGATGTAGTGAGGATTCAGGGAGGTGATGGGTGTTGGTGAAGATGCAGTGAGGATTCAGGGAGGTGATGGGTGTTGGTGATGATGATACAGTGAGGATTCAGGGAGGTGATGGGTGTTGGTGATGATGATACAGTGAGGATTCAGGGAGGTGATGGGTGTTGGTGAAGATGATGCAGTGTGGATTCAGGGAGGTGATGAGTGTTGGTGATGATACAGTGAGGATTCAGGGAGGTGATGGGTGTTGGTGAAGATGCAGTGAGGATTCAGGCAGGTGATGGGTGTTGGTGATGATACAGTGAGGATTCAGGGAGGTGATGGGTGTTGGTGATGATGAAACAGTGAGGATTCAGGGAGGTGATGGGTGTTGGTGAAGATGCAGTGAGGATTCAGGGAGGTGATGGGTGTTGGTGATGATACAGTGAGGATTCAGGGAGGTGATGGGTGTTGGTGATGATGATGCAGTGAGGATTCAGGGAGGTGATGGGTGTTGGTGAAGATGCAGTGAGGATTCAGGGAGGTGATGGGTGTTGGTGATGATACAGTGAGGATTCAGGGAGGTGATGGGTGTTGGTGATGATGTAGTGAGGATTCAGGGAGGTGATGGGTGTTGGTGATGATACAGTGAGGATTCAGGGAGGTGATGGGTGTTGGTGATGATGTAGTGAGGATTCAGGGAGGTGATGGGTGTTGGTGATGATGATACAGTGAGGATTCAGGGAGGTGATGGGTGTTGGTGAAGATACAGTGAGGATTCAGGGAGGTGATGGGTGTTGGTGATGATGATACAGTGAGGATTCAGGGAGGTGATGGGTGTTGGTGATGATACAGTGAGGATTCAGGGAGGTGATGGGTGTTGGTGATGATACAGTGAGGATTCAGTGAGGTGATGGGTGTTGGTGATGATACAGTGAGGATTCAGTGAGGTGATGGGTGTTGGTGATGATACAGTGAGGATTCAGGGAGGTGATGGGTGTTGGTGATGATACAGTGAGGATTCAGGGCGGTGATGGGTGTTGGTGATGATGATACAGTGAGGATTCAGGGAGGTGATGGGTGTTGGTGATGATGTGTTGAGGATTCAGGGAGGTGATGGGTGTTGGTGATGATACAGTGAGGATTCAGGGTGGTGATGTGTGTTGGTAATGATGCAGTGAGGATTCAGGGAGGTGATGGGTGTTGGTGATGATGTAGTGAGGATTCAGGGAGGTGATGGGTGTGGGTGATGATACAGTGAGGATTCAGGGAGGTGATGGGTGTTGGTAATGATGCAGTGAGGATTCAGGGAGGTGATGGGTGTTGGTGATGATGCAGTGAGGATTCAGGGAGGTGATGGGTGTTGGTGATGATGTAGTCAGGATTCAGGGAGGTGATGGGTGTTGGTGATGATACAGTGAGGATTCAGGGAGGTGATGGGTGTTGGTGATGATGATACAGTGAGGATTCAGGGAGGTGATGGGTGTTGGTGATGACGATACAGTGAGGATTCAGGGAGGTGATGGGTGTTGGTGATGATGCAGTGAGGATTCAGGGAGGTGATGGGTGTTGGTGATGATGATGCAGTGAGGATTCAGGGAGGTGATGGGTGTTGGTGATGATGCAGTGAGGATTCAGGGAGGTGATGGGTGTTGGTGATGATGATGCAGTGAGGATTCAGGGAGGTGATGGGTGTTGGTGATGATGATACAGTGAGTATTCAGGGAGGTGATGGGTGTTGGTGATGATGCAGTGGGGATTCAGGGAGGTGATGGGTGTTGGTGATGATGCAGTGAGGATTCAGGGAGGTGATGAGTGTTGGTGATGATGCAGTGAGGATTCAGGGAGGTGATGGGTGTTGGTGATGATACAGTGAGGATTCAGGGAGGTGATGGGTGTTGGTGATGATGTCGTGAGGATTCAGGGAGGTGATGAGTGTTGGTGATGATGCAGTGAGGATTCAGGGAGGTGATGGGTGTTGGTGATGATGCAGTGAGGATTCAGGGAGGTGATGGGTGTTGGTGATGATACAGTGAGGATTCAGGGAGGTGATGGGTGATGGTGAAGATGCAGTGAGGATTCAGGGAGGTGATGGGTGTTGGTGATGATGCAGTGAGGATTCAGGGAGGTGATGGGTTTTGGTGATGATGATACAGTGAGGATTCAGGGAGGTGATGGGTGTTGGTGATGATACAGTGAGGATTCAGGGAGGTGATGAGTGTTGGTGATGATACAGTGAGGATTCCGGGAGGTGATGGGTGTTGGTGATGATGATACAGTGAGGATTCAGGGAGGTGATGGGTGTTGGTGATGATGCAGTGTGGATTCAGGGAGGTGATGGGTGTTGGTGATGATGCAGTGAGGATTCAGGGAGGTGATGGGTGTTGGTGATGATACAGTGTGGATTCAGGGAGGTGATGGGTGTTGGTGATGATGATACAGTGAGGATTCAGGGAGGTGATGGGTGTTGGTGATGATACAGTGAGGATTCAGGGAGGTGATGGGTGTTGGTGATGATGTCGTGAGGATTCAGGGAGGTGATGCGTGTTGGTGATGATGCAGTGAGGATTCAGGGAGGTGATGGGTGTTGGTGATGATGCAGTGAGGATTCAGGGAGGTGATGGGTGTTGGTGATGATACAGTGAGGATTCAGGGAGGTGATGGGTGATGGTGAAGATGCAGTGAGGATTCAGGGAGGTGATGGGTGTTGGTGATGATGCAGTGAGGATTCAGGGAGGTGATGGGTTTTGGTGATGATGATACAGTGAGGATTCAGGGAGGTGATGGGTGTTGGTGATGATACAGTGAGGATTCAGGGAGGTGATGAGTGTTGGTGATGATACAGTGAGGATTCAGGGAGGTGATGGGTGTTGGTGATGATGATACAGTGAGGATTCAGGGAGGTGATGGGTGTTGGTGATGATGCAGTGTGGATTCAGGGAGGTGATGGGTGTTGGTGATGATGCAGTGAGGATTCAGGGAGGTGATGGGTGTTGGTGATGATACAGTGTGGATTCAGGGAGGTGATGGGTGTTGGTGATGATGATACAGTGAGTATTCAGGGAGGTGATGGGTGTTGGTGATGATGCAGTGGGGATTCAGGGAGGTGATGGGTGTTGGTGATGATGCAGTGAGGATTCAGGGAGGTGATGAGTGTTGGTGATGATGCAGTGAGGATTCAGGGAGGTGATGGGTGTTGGTGATGATACAGTGAGGATTCAGGGAGGTGATGGGTGTTGGTGATGATGTCGTGAGGATTCAGGGAGGTGATGAGTGTTGGTGATGATGCAGTGAGGATTCAGGGAGGTGATGGGTGTTGGTGATGATGCAGTGAGGATTCAGGGAGGTGATGGGTGTTGGTGATGATACAGTGAGGATTCAGGGAGGTGATGGGTGATGGTGAAGATGCAGTGAGGATTCAGGGAGGTGATGGGTGTTGGTGATGATGCAGTGAGGATTCAGGGAGGTGATGGGTTTTGGTGATGATGATACAGTGAGGATTCAGGGAGGTGATGGGTGTTGGTGATGATACAGTGAGGATTCAGGGAGGTGATGAGTGTTGGTGATGATACAGTGAGGATTCAGGGAGGTGATGGGTGTTGGTGATGATGATACAGTGAGGATTCAGGGAGGTGATGGGTGTTGGTGATGATGCAGTGTGGATTCAGGGAGGTGATGGGTGTTGGTGATGATGCAGTGAGGATTCAGGGAGGTGATGGGTGTTGGTGATGATACAGTGTGGATTCAGGGAGGTGATGGGTGTTGGTGATGATGATACAGTGAGGATTCAGGGAGGTGATGGGTGTTGGTGATGATGATACAGTGAGGATTCAGGGAGGTGATGGGTGTTGGTGATGATACAGTGTGGATTGAGGGAGGTGATGGGTGTTGGTGATGATGATACAGTGAGGATTCAGGGAGGTGATGGGTGTTGGTGATGATGATACAGTGAGGATTCAGGGAGGTGATGGGTGTTGGTGATGATACAGTGAGGATTCAGGGAGGTGATGGGTGTTGGTGATGATGATGCAGTGAGGATTCAGGGAGGTGATGGGTGTTGGTGATGATGCAGTGTGGATTCAGGGAGGTGATGGGTGTTGGTGATGATACAGTGAGGATTCAGGGAGGTGATGGGTGATGGTGAAGATGCAGTGAGGATTCAGGGAGGTGATGGGTGTTGGTGATGATGCAGTGAGGATTCAGGGAGGTGATGGGTGTTGGTGATGATGATACAGTGAGGATTCAGGGAGGTGATGGGTGTTGGTGATGATGATGCAGTGTGGATTCAGGGAGGTGATGGGTTTTGGTGATGATACAGTGAGGATTCAGGGAGGTGATGGGTGTTGGTGATGATGATACAGTGAGGATTCAGGGAGGTGATGAGTGTTGGTGATGATACAGTGAGGATTCAGGGAGATGATGGGTGTTGGTGATGATACAGTGAGGATTCAGGGAGATGATGGGTGTTGGTGATGATACAGTGAGGATTCAGGGAGGTGATGAGTGTTGGTGATGATGATACAGTGAGGATTCAGGGAGGTGATGGGTGTTGGTGATGATACAGTGAGGATTCAGGGAGATGATGGGTGTTGGTGATGATACAGTGAGGATTCAGGGAGGTGATGGGTTTTGGTGATGATACAGTGAGGATTCAGGGAGGTGATGGGTGTTGGTGATGATGATACAGTGAGGATTCAGGGAGGTGATGGGTGTTGGTGATGATACAGTGAGGATTCAGGGAGATGATGGGTGTTGGTGATGATACAGTGAGGATTCAGGGAGGTGATGGGTTTTGGTGATGATACAGTGAGGATTCAGGGAGATGATGGGTGTTGGTGCTGATACAGTGAGGATTCAGGGAGGTGATGAGTCTTGGTGATGATGATACAGTGAGGATTCAGGGAGGTGATGGGTGTTGGTGATGATACAGTGAGGATTCAGGGAGGTGATGGGTGTTGGTAATGATGCAGTGAGGATTCAGGGAGGTGATGGGTGTTGGTGATGATACAGTGAGGATTCAGGGAGGTGATGGGTGTTGGTGATGATACAGTGAGGATTCAGGGAGGTGATGAGTGTTGGTGATGATGATACAGTGAGGATTCAGGGAGGTGATGGGTGTTGGTGATGATGCAGTGTGGATTCAGGGAGGTGATGGGTGTTGGTGATGATACAGTGAGGATTCAGGGAGGTGATGGGTGATGGTGAAGATGCAGTGAGGATTCAGGGAGGTGATGGGTGTTGGTGATGATGCAGTGAGGATTCAGGGAGGTGATGGGTGTTGGTGATGATGATACAGTGAGGATTCAGGGAGGTGATGGGTGTTGGTGATGATGATGCAGTGTGGATTCAGGGAGGTGATGGGTTTTGGTGATGATACAGTGAGGATTCAGGGAGGTGATGGGTGTTGGTGATGATGATACAGTGAGGATTCAGGGAGGTGATGAGTGTTGGTGATGATACAGTGAGGATTCAGGGAGATGATGGGTGTTGGTGATGATACAGTGAGGATTCAGGGAGATGATGGGTGTTGGTGATGATACAGTGAGGATTCAGGGAGGTGATGAGTGTTGGTGATGATGATACAGTGAGGATTCAGGGAGGTGATGGGTGTTGGTGATGATACAGTGAGGATTCAGGGAGATGATGGGTGTTGGTGATGATACAGTGAGGATTCAGGGAGGTGATGGGTTTTGGTGATGATACAGTGAGGATTCAGGGAGGTGATGGGTGTTGGTGATGATGATACAGTGAGGATTCAGGGAGGTGATGGGTGTTGGTGATGATACAGTGAGGATTCAGGGAGATGATGGGTGTTGGTGATGATACAGTGAGGATTCAGGGAGGTGATGGGTTTTGGTGATGATACAGTGAGTATTCAGGGAGATGATGGGTGTTGGTCATGATACAGTGAGGATTCAGGGAGGTGATGAGTCTTGGTGATGATGATACAGTGAGGATTCAGGGAGGTGATGGGTGTTGGTGATGATACAGTGAGGATTCAGGGAGGTGATGGGTGTTGGTAATGATGCAGTGAGGATTCAGGGAGGTGATGGGTGTTGGTGATGATGCAGTGTGGATTCAGGGAGGTGATGGGTGTTGGTGATGATACAGTGAGGATTCAGGGAGGTGATGGGTGATGGTGAAGATGCAGTGAGGATTCAGGGAGGTGATGGGTGTTGGTGATGATGCAGTGAGGATTCAGGGAGGTGATGGGTGTTGGTGATGATGATACAGTGAGGATTCAGGGAGGTGATGGGTGTTGGTGATGATGATGCAGTGTGGATTCAGGGAGGTGATGGGTTTTGGTGATGATACAGTGAGGATTCAGGGAGGTGATGGGTGTTGGTGATGATACAGTGAGGATTCAGGGAGGTGATGGGTGTTGGTGATGATACAGTGAGGATTCAGGGAGGTGATGGGTGTTGGTGATGATGTCGTGAGGATTCAGGGAGGTGATGAGTGTTGGTGATGATGCAGTGAGGATTCAGGGAGGTGATGGGTGTTGGTGATGATGCAGTGAGGATTCAGGGAGGTGATGGGTGTTGGTGATGATACAGTGAGGATTCAGGGAGGTGATGGGTGTTGGTGATGATACAGTGAGGATTCAGGGAGGTGATGGGTGTTGGTGATGATACAGTGAGGATTCAGGGAGGTGATGGGTGATGGTGAAGATGCAGTGAGGATTCAGGGAGGTGATGGGTGTTGGTGATGATGCAGTGAGGATTCAGGGAGGTGATGGGTTTTGGTGATGATGATACAGTGAGGATTCAGGGAGGTGATGGGTGTTGGTGATGATACAGTGAGGATTCAGGGAGGTGATGAGTGTTGGTGATGATACAGTGAGGATTCAGGGAGGTGATGGGTGTTGGTGATGATGATACAGTGAGGATTCAGGGAGGTGATGTGTGTTGGTGATGATGCAGTGTGGATTCAGGGAGGTGATGGGTGTTGGTGATGATGCAGTGAGGATTCAGGGAGGTGATGGGTGTTGGTGATGATACAGTGTGGATTCAGGGAGGTGATGGGTGTTGGTGATGATGATACAGTGAGGATTCAGGGAGGTGATGGGTGTTGGTGATGATGATACAGTGAGGATTCAGGGAGGTGATGGGTGTTGGTGATGATACAGTGTGGATTCAGGGAGGTGATGGGTGTTGGTGATGATGATACAGTGAGGATTCAGGGAGGTGATGGGTGTTGGTGATGATGATACAGTGAGGATTCAGGGAGGTGATGGGTGTTGGTGATGATACAGTGAGGATTCAGGGAGGTGATGGGTGTTGGTGATGATGATGCAGTGAGGATTCAGGGAGGTGATGGGTGTTGGTGATGATGCAGTGTGGATTCAGGGAGGTGATGGGTGTTGGTGATGATACAGTGAGGATTCAGGGAGGTGATGGGTGATGGTGAAGATGCAGTGAGGATTCAGGGAGGTGATGGGTGTTGGTGATGATGCAGTGAGGATTCAGGGAGGTGATGGGTGTTGGTGATGATGATACAGTGAGGATTCAGGGAGGTGATGGGTGTTGGTGATGATGATGCAGTGTGGAATCAGGGAGGTGATGGGTTTTGGTGATGATACAGTGAGGATTCAGGGAGGTGATGGGTGTTGGTGATGATGATACAGTGAGGATTCAGGGAGGTGATGAGTGTTGGTGATGATACAGTGAGGATTCAGGGAGATGATGGGTGTTGGTGATGATACAGTGAGGATTCAGGGAGATGATGGGTGTTGGTGATGATACAGTGAGGATTCAGGGAGGTGATGAGTGTTGGTGATGATGATACAGTGAGGATTCAGGGAGGTGATGGGTGTTGGTGATGATACAGTGAGGATTCAGGGAGATGATGGGTGTTGGTGATGATACAGTGAGGATTCAGGGAGGTGATGGGTTTTGGTGATGATACAGTGAGGATTCAGGGAGGTGATGGGTGTTGGTGATGATGATACAGTGAGGATTCAGGGAGGTGATGGGTGTTGGTGATGATACAGTGAGGATTCAGGGAGATGATGGGTGTTGGTGATGATACAGTGAGGATTCAGGGAGGTGATGGGTTTTGGTGATGATACAGTGAGGATTCAGGGAGATGATGGGTGTTGGTGATGATACAGTGAGGATTCAGGGAGGTGATGAGTCTTGGTGATGATGATACAGTGAGGATTCAGGGAGGTGATGGGTGTTGGTGATGATACAGTGAGGATTCAGGGAGGTGATGGGTGTTGGTAATGATGCAGTGAGGATTCAGGGAGGTGATGGGTGTTGGTGATGATACAGTGAGGATTCAGGGAGGTGATGGGTGTTGGTGATGATACAGTGAGGATTCAGGGAGGTGATGAGTGTTGGTGATGATGATACAGTGAGGATTCAGGGAGGTGATGGGTGTTGGTGATGATGCAGTGTGGATTCAGGGAGGTGATGGGTGTTGGTGATGATACAGTGAGGATTCAGGGAGGTGATGGGTGATGGTGAAGATGCAGTGAGGATTCAGGGAGGTGATGGGTGTTGGTGATGATGCAGTGAGGATTCAGGGAGGTGATGGGTGTTGGTGATGATGATACAGTGAGGATTCAGGGAGGTGATGGGTGTTGGTGATGATGATGCAGTGTGGATTCAGGGAGGTGATGGGTTTTGGTGATGATACAGTGAGGATTCAGGGAGGTGATGGGTGTTGGTGATGATGATACAGTGAGGATTCAGGGAGGTGATGAGTGTTGGTGATGATACAGTGAGGATTCAGGGAGATGATGGGTGTTGGTGATGATACAGTGAGGATTCAGGGAGATGATGGGTGTTGGTGATGATACAGTGAGGATTCAGGGAGGTGATGAGTGTTGGTGATGATGATACAGTGAGGATTCAGGGAGGTGATGGGTGTTGGTGATGATACAGTGAGGATTCAGGGAGATGATGGGTGTTGGTGATGATACAGTGAGGATTCAGGGAGGTAATGGGTTTTGGTGATGATACAGTGAGGATTCAGGGAGGTGATGGGTGTTGGTGATGATGATACAGTGAGGATTCAGGGAGGTGATGGGTGTTGGTGATGATACAGTGAGGATTCAGGGAGATGATGGGTGTTGGTGATGATACAGTGAGGATTCAGGGAGGTGATGGGTTTTGGTGATGATACAGTGAGTATTCAGGGAGATGATGGGTGTTGGTCATGATACAGTGAGGATTCAGGGAGGTGATGAGTCTTGGTGATGATGATACAGTGAGGATTCAGGGAGGTGATGGGTGTTGGTGATGATACAGTGAGGATTCAGGGAGGTGATGTGTGTTGGTAATGATGCAGTGAGGATTCAGGGAGGTGATGGGTGTTGGTGATGATGCAGTGTGGATTCAGGGAGGTGATGGGTGTTGGTGATGATACAGTGAGGATTCAGGGAGGTGATGGGTGATGGTGAAGATGCAGTGAGGATTCAGGGAGGTGATGGGTGTTGGTGATGATGCAGTGAGGATTCAGGGAGGTGATGGGTGTTGGTGATGATGATACAGTGAGGATTCAGGGAGGTGATGGGTGTTGGTGATGATGATGCAGTGTGGATTCAGGGAGGTGATGGGTTTTGGTGATGATACAGTGAGGATTCAGGGAGGTGATGGGTGTTGGTGATGAGGATACAGTGAGGATTCAGGGAGGTGATGAGTGTTGGTGATGATACAGTGAGGATTCAGGGAGATGATGGGTGTTGGTGATGATACAGTGAGGATTCAGGGAGATGATGGGTGTTGGTGATGATACAGTGAGGATTCAGGGAGGTGATGAGTGTTGGTGATGATGATACAGTGAGGATTCAGGGAGGTGATGGGTGTTGGTGATGATACAGTGAGGATTCAGGGAGATGATGGGTGTTGGTGATGATACAGTGAGGATTCAGGGAGGTGATGAGTGTTGGTGATGATGCAGTGAGGATTCAGGGAGGTGATGGGTGTTGGTGATGATGCAGTGAGGATTCAGGGAGGTGATGGGTGTTGGTGATGATACAGTGAGGATTCAGGGAGGTGATGGGTGTTGGTGATGATACAGTGAGGATTCAGGGAGGTGATGGGTGTTGGTGATGATACAGTGAGGATTCAGGGAGGTGATGGGTGATGGTGAAGATGCAGTGAGGATTCAGGGAGGTGATGGGTGTTGGTGATGATGCAGTGAGGATTCAGGGAGGTGATGGGTTTTGGTGATGATGATACAGTGAGGATTCAGGGAGGTGATGGGTGTTGGTGATGATACAGTGAGGATTCAGGGAGGTGATGAGTGTTGGTGATGATACAGTGAGGATTCAGGGAGGTGATGGGTGTTGGTGATGATGATACAGTGAGGATTCAGGGAGGTGATGGGTGTTGGTGATGATGCAGTGTGGATTCAGGGAGGTGATGGGTGTTGGTGATGATGCAGTGAGGATTCAGGGAGGTGATGGGTGTTGGTGGTGATACAGTGTGGATTCAGGGAGGTGATGGGTGTTGGTGATGATGATACAGTGAGGATTCAGGGAGGTGATGGGTGTTGGTGATGATGATACAGTGAGGATTCAGGGAGGTGATGGGTGTTGGTGATGATACAGTGTGGATTCAGGGAGGTGATGGGTGTTGGTGATGATGATACAGTGAGGATTCAGGGAGGTGATGGGTGTTGGTGATGATGATACAGTGAGGATTCAGGGAGGTGATGGGTGTTGGTGATGATACAGTGAGGATTCAGGGAGGTGATGGGTGTTGGTGATGATGATGCAGTGAGGATTCAGGGAGGTGATGGGTGTTGGTGATGATGCAGTGTGGATTCAGGGAGGTGATGGGTGTTGGTGATGATACAGTGAGGATTGAGGGAGGTGATGGGTGATGGTGAAGATGCAGTGAGGATTCAGGGAGGTGATGGGTGTTGGTGATGATGCAGTGAGGATTCAGGGAGGTGATGGGTGTTGGTGATGATGATACAGTGAGGATTCAGGGAGGTGATGGGTGTTGGTGATGATGATGCAGTGTGGATTCAGGGAGGTGATGGGTTTTGGTGATGATACAGTGAGGATTCAGGGAGGTGATGGGTGTTGGTGATGATGATACAGTGAGGATTCAGGGAGGTGATGAGTGTTGGTGATGATACAGTGAGGATTCAGGGAGATGATGGGTGTTGGTGATGATACAGTGAGGATTCAGGGAGATGATGGGTGTTGGTGATGATACAGTGAGGATTCAGGGAGGTGATGAGTGTTGGTGATGATGATACAGTGAGGATTCAGGGAGGTGATGGGTGTTGGTGATGATACAGTGAGGATTCAGGGAGATGATGGGTGTTGGTGATGATACAGTGAGGATTCAGGGAGGTGATGGGTTTTGGTGATGATACAGTGAGGATTCAGGGAGGTGATGGGTGTTGGTGATGATGATACAGTGAGGATTCAGGGAGGTGATGGGTGTTGGTGATGATACAGTGAGGATTCAGGGAGATGATGGGTGTTGGTGATGATACAGTGAGGATTCAGGGAGGTGATGGGTTTTGGTGATGATACAGTGAGGATTCAGGGAGATGATGGGTGTTGGTGATGATACAGTGAGGATTCAGGGAGGTGATGAGTCTTGGTGATGATGATACAGTGAGGATTCAGGGAGGTGATGGGTGTTGGTGATGATACAGTGAGGATTCAGGGAGGTGATGGGTGTTGGTAATGATGCAGTGAGGATTCAGGGAGGTGATGGGTGTTGGTGATGATACAGTGAGGATTCAGGGAGGTGATGGGTGTTGGTGATGATACAGTGAGGATTCAGGGAGGTGATGAGTGTTGGTGATGATGATACAGTGAGGATTCAGGGAGGTGATGGGTGTTGGTGATGATGCAGTGTGGATTCAGGGAGGTGATGGGTGTTGGTGATGATACAGTGAGGATTCAGGGAGGTGATGGGTGATGGTGAAGATGCAGTGAGGATTCAGGGAGGTGATGGGTGTTGGTGATGATGCAGTGAGGATTCAGGGAGGTGATGGGTGTTGGTGATGATGATACAGTGAGGATTCAGGGAGGTGATGGGTGTTGGTGATGATGATGCAGTGTGGATTCAGGGAGGTGATGGGTTTTGGTGATGATACAGTGAGGATTCAGGGAGATGATGGGTGTTGGTGATGATACAGTGAGGATTCAGGGAGGTGATGGGTTTTGGTGATGATACAGTGAGTATTCAGGGAGATGATGGGTGTTGGTCATGATACAGTGAGGATTCAGGGAGGTGATGAGTCTTGGTGATGATGATACAGTGAGGATTCAGCGAGGTGATGGGTGTTGGTGATGATACAGTGAGGATTCAGGGAGGTGATGGGTGTTGGTAATGATGCAGTGAGGATTCAGGGAGGTGATGGGTGTTGGTGATGATGCAGTGTGGATTCAGGGAGGTGATGGGTGTTGGTGATGATACAGTGAGGATTCAGGGAGGTGATGGGTGATGGTGAAGATGCAGTGAGGATTCAGGGAGGTGATGGGTGTTGGTGATGATGCAGTGAGGATTCAGGGAGGTGATGGGTGTTGGTGATGATGATACAGTGAGGATTCAGGGAGGTGATGGGTGTTGGTGATGATGATGCAGTGTGGATTCAGGGAGGTGATGGGTTTTGGTGATGATACAGTGAGGATTCAGGGAGGTGATGGGTGTTGGTGATGATACAGTGAGGATTCAGGGAGGTGATGGGTGTTGGTGATGATACAGTGAGGATTCAGGGAGGTGATGGGTGTTGGTGATGATGTCGTGAGGATTCAGGGAGGTGATGAGTGTTGGTGATGATGCAGTGAGGATTCAGGGAGGTGATGGGTGTTGGTGATGATGCAGTGAGGATTCAGGGAGGTGATGGGTGTTGGTGATGATACAGTGAGGATTCAGGGAGGTGATGGGTGTTGGTGATGATACAGTGAGGATTCAGGGAGGTGATGGGTGTTGGTGATGATACAGTGAGGATTCAGGGAGGTGATGGGTGATGGTGAAGATGCAGTGAGGATTCAGGGAGGTGATGGGTGTTGGTGATGATGCAGTGAGGATTCAGGGAGGTGATGGGTTTTGGTGATGATGATACAGTGAGGATTCAGGGAGGTGATGGGTGTTGGTGATGATACAGTGAGGATTCAGGGAGGTGATGAGTGTTGGTGATGATACAGTGAGGATTCAGGGAGGTGATGGGTGTTGGTGATGATGATACAGTGAGGATTCAGGGAGGTGATGTGTGTTGGTGATGATGCAGTGTGGATTCAGGGAGGTGATGGGTGTTGGTGATGATGCAGTGAGGATTCAGGGAGGTGATGGGTGTTGGTGATGATACAGTGTGGATTCAGGGAGGTGATGGGTGTTGGTGATGATGATACAGTGAGGATTCAGGGAGGTGATGGGTGTTGGTGATGATGATACAGTGAGGATTCAGGGAGGTGATGGGTGTTGGTGATGATACAGTGTGGATTCAGGGAGGTGATGGGTGTTGGTGATGATGATACTGTGAGGATTCAGGGAGGTGATGGGTGTTGGTGATGATGATACAGTGAGGATTCAGGGAGGTGATGGGTGTTGGTGATGATACAGTGAGGATTCAGGGAGGTGATGGGTGTTGGTGATGATGATGCAGTGAGGATTCAGGGAGGTGATGGGTGTTGGTGATGATGCAGTGTGGATTCAGGGAGGTGATGGGTGTTGGTGATGATACAGTGAGGATTCAGGGAGGTGATGGGTGATGGTGAAGATGCAGTGAGGATTCAGGGAGGTGATGGGTGTTGGTGATGATGCAGTGAGGATTCAGGGAGGTGATGGGTGTTGGTGATGATGATACAGTGAGGATTCAGGGAGGTGATGGGTGTTGGTGATGATGATGCAGTGTGGATTCAGGGAGGTGATGGGTTTTGGTGATGATACAGTGAGGATTCAGGGAGGTGATGGGTGTTGGTGATGATGATACAGTGAGGATTCAGGGAGGTGATGAGTGTTGGTGATGATACAGTGAGGATTCAGGGAGATGATGGGTGTTGGTGATGATACAGTGAGGATTCAGGGAGATGATGGGTGTTGGTGATGATACAGTGAGGATTCAGGGAGGTGATGAGTGTTGGTGATGATGATACAGTGAGGATTCAGGGAGGTGATGGGTGTTGGTGATGATACAGTGAGGATTCAGGGAGATGATGGGTGTTGGTGATGATACAGTGAGGATTCAGGGAGGTGATGGGTTTTGGTGATGATACAGTGAGGATTCAGGGAGGTGATGGGTGTTGGTGATGATGATACAGTGAGGATTCAGGGAGGTGATGGGTGTTGGTGATGATGCAGTGAGGATTCAGGGAGGTGATGGGTGTTGGTGATGATGTAGTGAGGATTCAGGGAGGTGATGGGTGTTGGTGATGATACAGTGAGGATTCAGGGAGGTGATGAGTCTTGGTGATGATGATACAGTGAGGATTCAGGGAGGTGATGGGTGTTGGTGATGATACAGTGAGGATTCAGGGAGGTGATGGGTGTTGGTAATGATGCAGTGAGGATTCAGGGAGGTGATGGGTGTTGGTGATGATACAGTGAGGATTCAGGGAGGTGATGGGTGTTGGTGATGATACAGTGAGGATTCAGGGAGGTGATGAGTGTTGGTGATGATGATACAGTGAGGATTCAGGGAGGTGATGGGTGTTGGTGATGATGCAGTGTGGATTCAGGGAGGTGATGGGTGTTGGTGATGATACAGTGAGGATTCAGGGAGGTGATGGGTGATGGTGAAGATGCAGTGAGGATTCAGGGAGGTGATGGGTGTTGGTGATGATGCAGTGAGGATTCAGGGAGGTGATGGGTGTTGGTGATGATGATACAGTGAGGATTCAGGGAGGTGATGGGTGTTGGTGATGATGATGCAGTGTGGATTCAGGGAGGTGATGGGTTTTGGTGATGATACAGTGAGGATTCAGGGAGGTGATGGGTGTTGGTGATGATGATACAGTGAGGATTCAGGGAGGTGATGAGTGTTGGTGATGATACAGTGAGGATTCAGGGAGATGATGGGTGTTGGTGATGATACAGTGAGGATTCAGGGAGATGATGGGTGTTGGTGATGATACAGTGAGGATTCAGGGAGGTGATGAGTGTTGGTGATGATGATACAGTGAGGATTCAGGGAGGTGATGGGTGTTGGTGATGATACAGTGAGGATTCAGGGAGATGATGGGTGTTGGTGATGATACAGTGAGGATTCAGGGAGGTGATGGGTTTTGGTGATGATACAGTGAGGATTCAGGGAGGTGATGGGTGTTGGTGATGATGATACAGTGAGGATTCAGGGAGGTGATGGGTGTTGGTGATGATACAGTGAGGATTCAGGGAGATGATGGGTGTTGGTGATGATACAGTGAGGATTCAGGGAGGTGATGGGTTTTGGTGATGATACAGTGAGTATTCAGGGAGATGATGGGTGTTGGTCATGATACAGTGAGGATTCAGGGAGGTGATGAGTCTTGGTGATGATGATACAGTGAGGATTCAGGGAGGTGATGGGTGTTGGTGATGATACAGTGAGGATTCAGGGAGGTGATGGGTGTTGGTAATGATGCAGTGAGGATTCAGGGAGGTGATGGGTGTTGGTGATGATGCAGTGTGGATTCAGGGAGGTGATGGGTGTTGGTGATGATACAGTGAGGATTCAGGGAGGTGATGGGTGATGGTGAAGATGCAGTGAGGATTCAGGGAGGTGATGGGTGTTGGTGATGATGCAGTGAGGATTCAGGGAGGTGATGGGTGTTGGTGATGATGATACAGTGAGGATTCAGGGAGGTGATGGGTGTTGGTGATGATGATGCAGTGTGGATTCAGGGAGGTGATGGGTTTTGGTGATGATACAGTGAGGATTCAGGGAGGTGATGGGTGTTGGTGATGATGATACAGTGAGGATTCAGGGAGGTGATGAGTGTTGGTGATGATACAGTGAGGATTCAGGGAGATGATGGGTGTTGGTGATGATACAGTGAGGATTCAGGGAGATGATGGGTGTTGGTGATGATACAGTGAGGATTCAGGGAGGTGATGAGTGTTGGTGATGATGATACAGTGAGGATTCAGGGAGGTGATGGGTGTTGGTGATGATACAGTGAGGATTCAGGGAGATGATGGGTGTTGGTGATGATACAGTGAGGATTCAGGGAGGTGATGGGTTTTGGTGATGATACAGTGAGGATTCAGGGAGGTGATGGGTGTTGGTGATGATGATACAGTGAGGATTCAGGGAGGTGATGGGTGTTGGTGATGATACAGTGAGGATTCAGGGAGATGATGGGTGTTGGTGATGATACAGTGAGGATTCAGGGAGGTGATGGGTTTTGGTGATGATACAGTGAGGATTCACGGAGATGATGGGTGTTGCTGATGATACAGTGAGGATTCAGGGAGGTGATGAGTCTTGGTGATGATGATACAGTGAGGATTCAGGGAGGTGATGGGTGTTGGTGATGATACAGTGAGGATTCAGGGAGGTGATGGGTGTTGGTAATGATGCAGTGAGGATTCAGGGAGGTGATGGGTGTTGGTGATGATGATACAGTGAGGATTCAGGGAGGTGATGTGTGTTGGTGATGATGCAGTGTGGATTCAGGGAGGTGATGGGTGTTGGTGATGATGCAGTGAGGATTCAGGGAGGTGATGGGTGTTGGTGATGATACAGTGTGGATTCAGGGAGGTGATGGGTGTTGGTGATGATGATACAGTGAGGATTCAGGGAGGTGATGGGTGTTGGTGATGATGATACAGTGAGGATTCAGGGAGGTGATGGGTGTTGGTGATGATACAGTGTGGATTCAGGGAGGTGATGGGTGTTGGTGATGATGATACTGTGAGGATTCAGGGAGGTGATGGGTGTTGGTGATGATGATACAGTGAGGATTCAGGGAGGTGATGGGTGTTGGTGATGATACAGTGAGGATTCAGGGAGGTGATGGGTGTTGGTGATGATGATGCAGTGAGGATTCAGGGAGGTGATGGGTGTTGGTGATGATGCAGTGTGGATTCAGGGAGGTGATGGGTGTTGGTGATGATACAGTGAGGATTCAGGGAGGTGATGGGTGATGGTGAAGATGCAGTGAGGATTCAGGGAGGTGATGGGTGTTGGTGATGATGCAGTGAGGATTCAGGGAGGTGATGGGTGTTGGTGATGATGATACAGTGAGGATTCAGGGAGGTGATGGGTGTTGGTGATGATGATGCAGTGTGGATTCAGGGAGGTGATGGGTTTTGGTGATGATACAGTGAGGATTCAGGGAGGTGATGGGTGTTGGTGATGATGATACAGTGAGGATTCAGGGAGGTGATGAGTGTTGGTGATGATACAGTGAGGATTCAGGGAGATGATGGGTGTTGGTGATGATACAGTGAGGATTCAGGGAGATGATGGGTGTTGGTGATGATACAGTGAGGATTCAGGGAGGTGATGAGTGTTGGTGATGATGATACAGTGAGGATTCAGGGAGGTGATGGGTGTTGGTGATGATACAGTGAGGATTCAGGGAGATGATGGGTGTTGGTGATGATACAGTGAGGATTCAGGGAGGTGATGGGTTTTGGTGATGATACAGTGAGGATTCAGGGAGGTGATGGGTGTTGGTGATGATGATACAGTGAGGATTCAGGGAGGTGATGGGTGTTGGTGATGATACAGTGAGGATTCAGGGAGATGATGGGTGTTGGTGATGATACAGTGAGGATTCAGGGAGGTGATGGGTTTTGGTGATGATACAGTGAGGATTCAGGGAGATGATGGGTGTTGGTGATGATACAGTGAGGATTCAGGGAGGTGATGAGTCTTGGTGATGATGATACAGTGAGGATTCAGGGAGGTGATGGGTGTTGGTGATGATACAGTGAGGATTCAGGGAGGTGATGGGTGTTGGTAATGATGCAGTGAGGATTCAGGGAGGTGATGGGTGTTGGTGATGATACAGTGAGGATTCAGGGAGGTGATGGGTGTTGGTGATGATACAGTGAGGATTCAGGGAGGTGATGAGTGTTGGTGATGATGATACAGTGAGGATTCAGGGAGGTGATGGGTGTTGGTGATGATGCAGTGTGGATTCAGGGAGGTGATGGGTGTTGGTGATGATACAGTGAGGATTCAGGGAGGTGATGGGTGATGGTGAAGATGCAGTGAGGATTCAGGGAGGTGATGGGTGTTGGTGATGATGCAGTGAGGATTCAGGGAGGTGATGGGTGTTGGTGATGATGTAACAGTGAGGATTCAGGGAGGTGATGGGTGTTGGTGATGATGATGCAGTGTGGATTCAGGGAGGTGATGGGTTTTGGTGATGATACAGTGAGGATTCAGGGAGGTGATGGGTGTTGGTGATGATGATACAGTGAGGATTCAGGGAGGTGATGAGTGTTGGTGATGATACAGTGAGGATTCAGGGAGATGATGGGTGTTGGTGATGATACAGTGAGGATTCAGGGAGATGATGGGTGTTGGTGATGATACAGTGAGGATTCAGGGAGGTGATGAGTGTTGGTGATGATGATACAGTGAGGATTCAGGGAGGTGATGGGTGTTGGTGATGATACAGTGAGGATTCAGGGAGATGATGGGTGTTGGTGATGATACAGTGAGGATTCAGGGAGGTGATGGGTTTTGGTGATGATACAGTGAGGATTCAGGGAGGTGATGGGTGTTGGTGATGATGATACAGTGAGGATTCAGGGAGGTGATGGGTGTTGGTGATGATACAGTGAGGATTCAGGGAGATGATGGGTGTTGGTGATGATACAGTGAGGATTCAGGGAGGTGATGGGTTTTGGTGATGATACAGTGAGTATTCAGGGAGATGATGGGTGTTGGTCATGATACAGTGAGGATTCAGGGAGGTGATGAGTCTTGGTGATGATGATACAGTGAGGATTCAGGGAGGTGATGGGTGTTGGTGATGATACAGTGAGGATTCAGGGAGGTGATGGGTGTTGGTAATGATGCAGTGAGGATTCAGGGAGGTGATGGGTGTTGGTGATGATGCAGTGTGGATTCAGGGAGGTGATGGGTGTTGGTGATGATACAGTGAGGATTCAGGGAGGTGATGGGTGATGGTGAAGATGCAGTGAGGATTCAGGGAGGTGATGGGTGTTGGTGATGATGCAGTGAGGATTCAGGGAGGTGATGGGTGTTGGTGATGATGATACAGTGAGGATTCAGGGAGGTGATGGGTGTTGGTGATGATGATGCAGTGTGGATTCAGGGAGGTGATGGGTTTTGGTGATGATACAGTGAGGATTCAGGGAGGTGATGGGTGTTGGTGATGATGATACAGTGAGGATTCAGGGAGGTGATGAGTGTTGGTGATGATACAGTGAGGATTCAGGGAGATGATGGGTGTTGGTGATGATACAGTGAGGATTCAGGGAGATGATGGGTGTTGGTGATGATACAGTGAGGATTCAGGGAGGTGATGAGTGTTGGTGATGATGATACAGTGAGGATTCAGGGAGGTGATGGGTGTTGGTGATGATACAGTGAGGATTCAGGGAGATGATGGGTGTTGGTGATGATACAGTGAGGATTCAGGGAGGTGATGGGTTTTGGTGATGATACAGTGAGGATTCAGGGAGGTGATGGGTGTTGGTGATGATGATACAGTGAGGATTCAGGGAGGTGATGGGTGTTGGTGATGATACAGTGAGGATTCAGGGAGATGATGGGTGTTGGTGATGATACAGTGAGGATTCAGGGAGGTGATGGGTTTTGGTGATGATACAGTGAGGATTCAGGGAGGTGATGGGTGTTGGTGATGATGATACAGTGAGGATTCAGGGAGGTGATGGGTGTTGGTGATGATACAGTGAGGATTCAGGGAGATGATGGGTGTTGGTGATGATACAGTGAGGATTCAGGGAGGTGATGGGTTTTGGTGATGATACAGTGAGTATTCAGGGAGATGATGGGTGTTGGTCATGATACAGTGAGGATTCAGGGAGGTGATGAGTCTTGGTGATGATGATACAGTGAGGATTCAGGGAGGTGATGGGTGTTGGTGATGATACAGTGAGGATTCAGGGAGGTGATGGGTGTTGGTAATGATGCAGTGAGGATTCAGGGAGGTGATGGGTGTTTGTGATGATACAGTGAGGATTCAGGGAGGTGATGGGTGTTGGTGATGATACAGTGAGGATTCAGGGAGGTGATGAGTGTTGGTGATGATGATACAGTGAGGATTCAGGGAGATGATGGGTGTTGGTGATGATACAGTGAGGATTCAGGGAGGTGATGGGTTTTGGTGATGATACAGTGAGGATTCAGGGAGGTGATGGGTGTTGGAGATGATGTAGTGAGGATTCAGGGAGGTGATGGGTGTTGGTGATGATGATGCAGTGAGGATTCAGGGAGGTGATGGGTGTTGGTGATGATGCAGTGAGGATTCAGGGAGGTGATGGGTGTTGGTGATGATACAGTGAGGATTCAGGGAGGTGATGGGTGTTGGTGATGATGTAGTGAGGATTCAGGGAGGTGATGAGTGTTGGTGATGATACAGTGTGGATTCAGGGAGGTGATGAGTGTTGGTGATGATACAGTGAGGATTCAGGGAGGTGATGTGTGTTGGTGATGATGATGCAGTGAGGATTCAGGGAGGTGATGGGTGTTTGTGATGATGCAGTATGGATTCAGGGAGGTGATGGGTGTTGGTGATGATACAGTGAGGATTCAGGGAGGTGATGGGTGATGGTGAAGATGCAGTGAGGATTCAGGGAGGTGATGGGTGTTGGTGATGATGCAGTGAGGATTCAGGGAGGTGATGGGTTTTGGTGATGATGATACAGTGAGGATTCAGGGAGGTGATGGGTGTTGGTGATGATACAGTGAGGATTCAGGGAGGTGATGAGTGTTGGTGATGATGCAGTGAGGATTCAGGGAGGTGATGGGTGTTGGTGATGATACAGTGAGGATTCAGGGAGGTGATGAGTGTTGGTGATGATGATACAGTGAGGATTCAGGGAGGTGATGGGTGTTGGTGATGATGCAGTGTGGATTCAGGGAGGTGATGGGTGTTGGTGATGATGCAGTGTGGATTCAGGGAGGTGATGGGTGTTGGTGATGATGATACAGTGAGGATTCAGGGAGGTGATGGGTGTTGGTGATGATGATACAGTGAGGATTCAGGGAGGTGATGGGTGTTGGTGATGATGATACAGTGAGGATTCAGGGAGGTGATGGGTGTTGGTAATGATACAGTGAGGATTCAGGGAGGTGATGGGTGTTGGTGATGATGATGCAGTGAGGATTCAGGGAGGTGATGGGTGTTGGTGATGATGCAGTGTGGATTCAGGGAGGTGATGGGTGTTGGTGATGATGCAGGGAGGATTCAGGGAGGTGATGGGTGTTGGTGATGATGCAGTGAGGATTCAGGGAGGTGATGGGTTTTGGTGATGATGATACAGTGAGGATTCAGGGAGGTGATGGGTGTTGGTGATGATACAGTGAGGATTCAGGGAGGTGATGGATGTTGGTGATGATGATGCAGTGATGATTCAGGGAGGTGATGAGTGTTGGTGATGATACAGTGAGGATTCAGGGAGGTGATGAGTGTTGGTGATGATACAGTGAGGATTCAGGGAGGTGATGGGTGTTGGTGATGATGATGCAGTGAGGATTCAGGGAGGTGATGAGTGTTGGTGATGATGTAGTGAGGATTCAGGGAGGTGATGAATGTTGGTGATGATGCAGTGAGGATTCAGGGAGGTGATGAGTGTTGGTGATGATACAGTGAGGATTCAGGGAGGTGATGAGTGTTGGTGATGATGCAGTGATGATTCAGGGAGGTGATGAGTGTTGGTGATGATACAGTGAGGATTCAGGGAGGTGATGAATGTTGGTGATGATGCAGTGAGGATTCAGGGAGGTGATGAGTGTTGGTGATGATGCAGTGAGGAATCAGGGAGGTGATGAGTGTTGGTGATGATACAGTGAGGATTCAGGGAGGTAATGGGTGTTGGTAATGATGCAGTGAGGATTCAGGGAGGTGATGGGTGTTGGTGATGATGTAGTGAGGATTCAGGGAGGTGATGGGTGTTGGTAATGATGCAGTGAGGATTCAGGGAGGTGATGGGTGTTGGTGATGATGATACAGTGAGGATTCAGGGAGGTGATGGGTGTTGGTGATGATGATACAGTGAGGATTCAGGGAGGTGATGTGTGTTGGTGATGATGCAGTGAGGATTCAGGGAGGTGATGGGTGTTGGTGAAGATGCAGTGAGGATTCAGGGAGGTGTTGGGTGTTGGTGATGCTACAGTGAGGATTCAGGGAGGTGATGGGTGTTGGTGATGATACAGTGAGGATTCAGGGAGGTGATGGGTGTTGGTGAAGATGCAGTGAGGATTCAGGGAGGTGATGGGTGTTGGTGATGATACAGTGAGGATTCAGGGAGGTGATGGGTGTTGGTGATGATGTAGTGAGGATTCAGGGAGGTGATGGGTGTTGGTGATGATACAGTGAGGATTCAGGGAGGTGATGGGTGTTGGTGATGATACAGTGAGGATTCAGGGAGGTGATGGGTGTTGGTGATGATGAAGCAGTGAGGATTCTGGGAGGTGATGGGTGTTGGTGATGATGCAGTGAGGATTCAGGGAGGTGATGGGTGTTGGTGATGATGCAGCGAGGATTCAGGGAGGTGATGGGTGTTGGTGATGATACAGTGAGGATTCAGGGAGGTGATGAGTGTTGGTGATGAAGCAGTGAGGATTCAGGGAGGTGATGGGTGTTGGTGATGATACAGTGAGGATTCAGGGAGGTGATGAGTGTTGGTGATGATACAGTGAGGATTCAGGGAGGTGATGGGTGTTGGTGATGATACAGTGAGGATTCAGGGAGGTGATGGGTGTTGGTGATGATACAGTGAGGATTCAGGGAGGTGATGGGTGTTGGTGATGATACAGTGAGGATTCAGGGAGGTGATGGGTGTTGGTGATGATGCAGTGAGGATTCAGGGAGGTGATGGGTGTTGGTGATGATGATACAGTGAGGATTCAGGGAGGTGATGGGTGTTGGTGATGATGCAGTGAGGATTCAGGGAGGTGATGGGTGTTGGTGATGATGCAGTGAGGATTCAGGGTGGTGATGAGTGTTGGTGATGATGATACAGTGAGGATTCAGGGAGGTGATGGGTGTTGGTGATGATGCAGTGATGATTCAGGGAGGTGATGGGAGTTGGTGATGATGCAGTGAGGATTCAGTGAGGTGATGGGTGTTGGTGATGATGATACAGTGAGGATTCAGGGAGTTGATGGTTGTTGGTGATGATGATACAGTGAGGATTCAGGGAGGTGATGGATGTTGGTGATGATGAAACAGTGAGGATTCAGGGAATTGATGGTTGTTGGTGATGATGATACAGTGAGAATTCAGGGAGGTGATGGGTGTTGGTGATGATGATACAGTGAGGATTCAGGGAGGTGATGAGTGTTGGTGATGATGATACAGTGAGGATTCAGGGAGGTGATGGGTGTTGGTGATGATACAGTGAGGATTCAGGGAGGTGATGGGTGTTGGTGATGATACAGTGAGGATTCAGGGAGGTGATGGGTGTTGGTGATGATGCAGTGAGGATTCAGGGAGGTGATGGGTGTTGGTGATGATGCAGTGAGGATTCAGGGAGGTGATGGGTGTTGGTGATGATACAGTGAGGATTCAGGGAGGTGATGAGTGTTGGTGATGATACAGTGAGGATTCAGGGAGGTGATGGGTGTTGGTGATGATACAGTGAGGATTCAGGGAGGTGATGAGTGTTGGTGATGATACAGTGAGGATTCAGGGAGGTGATGGGTGTTGGTGATGATGATGCAGTGAGGATTCAGGGAGGTGATGGGTGTTGGTGATGATGTAGTGAGGATTCAGGGAGGTGATGGGTGTTGGTGATGATGATGCAGTGAGGATTCAGGGAGGTGATGGGTGTTGGTGATGATGCAGTGAGGATTCAGGGAGGTGATGGGTGTTGGTGATGATACAGTGAGGATTCAGGGAGGTGATGGGTGTTGGTGATGATGATGCAGTGAGGATTCAGGGAGGTGATGGGAGTTGGTGATGATGATGCAGTGAGGATTCAGGGAGGTGATGAGTGTTGGTGATGATGCAGTGAGGATTCAGGGAGGTGATGAGTGTTGGTGATGATGATACAGTGAGGATTCAGGGAGGTGATGAGTGTTGATGATGATGCAGTGAGGATTCAGGGAGGTGATGAGTGTTGGTGATGATGATACAGTGAGGATTCAGGGAGGTGATGAGTGTTGATGATGATGCAGTGAGGATTCAGGGAGGTGATGAGTGTTGGTGATGAAGATACAGTGAGGATTCAGGGAGGTGATGGGTGTTGGTGATGATACAGTGAGGATTCAGGGAGGTGATGGGTGTTGGTGATGATGCAGTGAGGATTCAGGGAGGTGATGGGTGTTGGTGATGATGATACAGTGAGGATTCAGGGAGGTGATGGGTGTTGGTGATGATGCAGTGAGGATTCAGGGAGGTGATGGGTGTTGGTGATGATGCAGTGAGGATTCAGGGAGGTGATGGGTGTTGGTGATGATACAGTGAGGATTCAGGGAGGTGATGGGTGTTGGTGATGATGATGCAGTGAGGATTCAGGGAGGTGATGGGTGTTGGTGATGATGCAGTGAGGATTCAGGGAGGTGATGGGTGTTGGTAATGATGCAGTGAGGATTCAGGGAGGTGATGGCTGTTGTTGATGATGATACAGTGAGGATTGAGGGAGGTGATGGGTGTTGGTGATGATGATACAGTGAGGATTCAGGGAGGTGATGGGTGTTGGTAATGATGCAGTGAGGATTCAGGGAGGTGATGGGTGTTGGTGATGATGATTCAGTGAGGATTCAGGGAGGTGATGGGTGTTGGTGATGATACAGTGAGGATTGAGGGAGGTGATGGGTGTTGGTGATGATGATGCAGTGAGGATTCAGGGAGGTGATGGGTGTTGGTGATGATACAGTGAGGATTCAGGGAGGTGATGGGTGTTGGTGATGATGCAGTGAGTCTTCAGGGAGGTGATGAGTGTTGGTGATGATGCAGTGAGGATTCAGGGAGGTGATGAGTGTTGGTGATGAAGCAGTGAGGATTCAGGGAGGTGATGGGTGTTGGTGATGATACAGTGAGGATTCAGGGATGTGATGGGTGTTGGTGATGATACAGTGAGGATTCAGGGAGGTGATGAGTGTTGGTGATGATACAGTGAGGATTCAGGGAGGTGATGGGTGTTGGTGATGATACAGTGAGGATTCAGGGAGGTGATGGGTGTTGGTGATGATGCAGTGAGGATTCAGGGAGGTGATGGGTGTTGGTGATGATGCAGTGAGGATTCAGGGAGGTGATGGGTGTTGGTGATGATACAGTGAGGATTCAGGGAGGTGATGAGTGTTGGTGATGATACAGTGAGGATTCAGGGAGGTGATGGGTGTTGGTGATGATACAGTGAGGATTCAGGGAGGTGATGAGTGTTGGTGATGATACAGTGAGGATTCAGGGAGGTGATGGGTGTTGGTGATGATGCAGTGAGGATTCAGGGAGGTGATGGGTGTTGGTGATGATGATGCAGTGAGGATTCAGGGAGGTGATGGGTGTTGGTGATGACGCAGTGAGGATTCAGGGAGGTGATGGGTGTTGGTGATGATACAGTGAGGATTCAGGGAGGTGATGGGTGTTGGTGATGATGATGCAGTGAGGATTCAGGGAGGTGATGGGAGTTGGTGATGATGATGCAGTGAGGATTCAGGGAGGTGATGAGTGTTGGTGATGATGCAGTGAGGATTCAGGGAGGTGATGAGTGTTGGTGATGATACAGTGAGGATTCAGGGATGTGATGAGTGTTGGTGATGATGATGCAGTGAGGATTCAGGGAGGTGATGGGTGTTGGTGATGATACAGTGAGGATTCAGGGAGGTGATGGGTGTTGGTGATGATGCAGTGAGGATTCAGGGAGGTGATGGGTGTTGGTGATGATACAGTGAGGATTCAGGGAGGTGATGGGTGTTGGTGATGATACAGTGAGGATTCAGGGAGGTGATGGGTGTTGGTGATGATACAGTGAGGATTCAGGGAGGTGATGGGTGTTGGTGATGATACAGTGAGGATTCAGGGAGGTGATGAGTGTTGGTGATGATACAGTGAGGATTCAGGGAGGTGATGGGTGTTGGTGATGATGTCGTGAGGATTCAGGGAGGTGATGGGTGTTGGTGATGATGATGCAGTGAGGATTCAGGGAGGTGATGGGTGTTGGTGATGATGCAGTGAGGATTCAGGGAGGTGATGGGTGTTGGTGATGATACAGTGAGGATTCAGGGAGGTGATGGGTGTTGGTGATGATGATGCAGTGAGGATTCAGGGAGGTGATGGGAGTTGGTGATGATGATGCAGTGAGGATTCAGGGAGGTGATGAGTGTTGGTGATGATGCAGTGAGGATTCAGGGAGGTGATGAGTGTTGGTGATGATACAGTGAGGATTCAGGGAGGTGATGAGTGTTGGTGATGATGATGCAGTGAGGATTCAGGGAGGTGATGGGTGTTGGTGATGATACAGTGAGGATTCAGGGAGGTGATGGGTGTTGGTGATGATGCAGTGAGGATTCAGGGAGGTGATGGGTGTTGGTGATGATACAGTGAGGATTCAGGGAGGTGATGGGTGTTGGTGATGATACAGTGAGGATTCAGGGAGGTGATGGGTGTTGGTGATGATACAGTGAGGATTCAGGGAGGTGATGGGTGTTGGTGATGATGATGCAGTGAGGATTCAGGGAGGTGATGGGTGTTGGTGATGATACAGTGAGGATTCAGGGAGGTGATGGGTGTTGGTGATGATACAGTGAGGATTCAGGGAGGTGATGGGTGTTGGTGATGATACAGTGAGGATTCAGGCAGGTGATGGGTGTTGGTGATGATGCAGTGAGGATTCAGGGAGGTGATGAGTGTTGGTGATGATGATACAGTGAGGATTCAGGGAGGTGATGAGTGTTGATGATGATGCAGTGAGGATTCAGGGAGGTGATGAGTGTTGGTGATGATGATACAGTGAGGATTCAGGGAGGTGATGGGTGTTGGTGATGATACAGTGAGGATTCAGGGAGGTGATGGGTGTTGGTGATGATGCAGTGAGGATTCAGGGAGGTGATGGGTGTTGGTGATGATGATACAGTGAGGATTCAGGGAGGTGATGGGTGTTGGTGATGATGCAGTGAGGATTCAGGGAGGTGATGGGTGTTGGTGATGATGCAGTGAGGATTCAGGGAGGTGATGGGTGTTGGTGATGATACAGTGAGGATTCAGGGAGGTGATGGGTGTTGGTGATGATGATGCAGTGAGGATTCAGGGAGGTGATGGGTGTTGGTGATGATGCAGTGAGGATTCAGGGAGGTGATGGGTGTTGGTAATGATGCAGTGAGGATTCAGGGAGGTGATGGCTGTTGTTGATGATGATACAGTGAGGATTGAGGGAGGTGATGGGTGTTGGTGATGATGATACAGTGAGGATTCAGGGAGGTGATGGGTGTTGGTAATGATGCAGTGAGGATTCAGGGAGGTGATGGGTGTTGGTGATGATGATTCAGTGAGGATTCAGGGAGGTGATGGGTGTTGGTGATGATACAGTGAGGATTGAGGGAGGTGATGGGTGTTGGTGATGATGATGCAGTGAGGATTCAGGGACGTGATGGGTGTTGGTGATGATACAGTGAGGATTCAGGGAGGTGATGGGTGTTGGTGATGATGCAGTGAGTCTTCAGGGAGGTGATGAGTGTTGGTGATGATGCAGTGAGGATTCAGGGAGGTGATGAGTGTTGGTGATGAAGCAGTGAGGATTCAGGGAGGTGATGGGTGTTGGTGATGATACAGTGAGGATTCAGGGATGTGATGGGTGTTGGTGATGATACAGTGAGGATTCAGGGAGGTGATGAGTGTTGGTGATGATACAGTGAGGATTCAGGGAGGTGATGGGTGTTGGTGATGATACAGTGAGGATTCAGGGAGGTGATGGGTGTTGGTGATGATGCAGTGAGGATTCAGGGAGGTGATGGGTGTTGGTGATGATGCAGTGAGGATTCAGGGAGGTGATGGGTGTTGGTGATGATGCAGTGAGGATTCAGGGAGGTGATGAGTGTTGGTGATGATACAGTGAGGATTCAGGGAGGTGATGGGTGTTGGTGATGATACAGTGAGGATTCAGGGAGGTGATGAGTGTTGGTGATGATACAGTGAGGATTCAGGGAGGTGATGGGTGTTGGTGATGATGCAGTGAGGATTCAGGGAGGTGATGGGTGTTGGTGATGATGATGCAGTGAGGATTCAGGGAGGTGATGGGTGTTGGTGATGATGCAGTGAGGATTCAGGGAGGTGATGGGTGTTGGTGATGATACAGTGAGGATTCAGGGAGGTGATGGGTGTTGGTGATGATGATGCAGTGAGGATTCAGGGAGGTGATGGGAGTTGGTGATGATGATGCAGTGAGGATTCAGGGAGGTGATGAGTGTTGGTGATGATGCAGTGAGGATTCAGGGAGGTGATGAGTGTTGGTGATGATACAGTGAGGATTCAGGGAGGTGATGAGTGTTGGTGATGATGATGCAGTGAGGATTCAGGGAGGTGATGGGTGTTGGTGATGATACAGTGAGGATTCAGGGAGGTGATGGGTGTTGGTGATGATGCAGTGAGGATTCAGGGAGGTGATGGGTGTTGGTGATGACACAGTGAGGATTCAGGGAGGTGATGGGTGTTGGTGATGATACAGTGAGGATTCAGGGAGGTGATGGGTGTTGGTGATGATACAGTGAGGATTCAGGGAGGTGATGGGTGTTGGTGATGATGATGCAGTGAGGATTCAGGGAGGTGATGGGTGTTGGTGATGCTACAGTGAGGATTCAGGGAGGTGATGGGTGTTGGTGATGATACAGTGAGGATTCAGGGAGGTGATGGGTGTTGGTGATGATACAGTGAGGATTCAGGCAGGTGATGGGTGTTGGTGATGATGATTCAGTGAGGATTCAGGGAGGTGATGGGTGTTGGTGATGATACAGTGAGGATTGAGGGAGGTGATGGGTGTTGGTGATGATGATGCAGTGAGGATTCAGGGAGGTGATGGGTGTTGGTGATGATACAGTGAGGATTCAGGGAGGTGATGGGTGTTGGTGATGATGCAGTGAGTCTTCAGGGAGGTGATGAGTGTTGGTGATGATGATGCAGTGAGGATTCAGGGAGGTGATGGGTGTTGGTGATGATACAGTGAGGATTCAGGGATGTGATGGGTGTTGGTGATGATACAGTGAGGATTCAGGGAGGTGATGAGTGTTGGTGATGATACAGTGAGGATTCAGGGAGGTGATGGGTGTTGGTGATGATGATGCAGTGAGGATTCAGGGAGGTGATGAGTGTTGGTGATGATGTAGTGAGGATTCAGGGAGGTGATGAATGTTGGTGATGATGCAGTGAGGATTCAGGGAGGTGATGAATGTTGGTGATGATGCAGTGAGGATTCAGGGAGGTGATGAGTGTTGGTGATGATACAGTGAGGATTCAGGGAGGTAATGGGTGTTGGTAATGATGCAGTGAGGATTCAGGGAGGTGATGGGTGTTGGTGATGATGCAGTGAGGATTCAGGGAGGTGATGGGTGTTGGTAATGATGCAGTGAGGATTCAGGGAGGTGATGGGTGTTGGTGATGATGATACAGTGAGGATTCAGGGAGGTGATGGGTGTTGGTGATGATGATACAGTGAGGATTCAGGGAGGTGATGTGTGTTGGTGATGATGCAGTGAGGATTCAGGGAGGTGATGGATGTTGGTGAAGATGCAGTGAGGATTCAGGGAGGTGTTGGGTGTTGGTGATGATACAGTGAGGATTCAGGGAGGTGATGGGTGTTGGTGATGATACAGTGAGGATTCAGGGAGGTGATGGGTGTTGGTGAAGATGCAGTGAGGATTCAGGGAGGTGATGGGTGTTGGTGATGATACAGTGAGGATTCAGGGAGGTGATGGGTGTTGGTGATGATGTAGTGAGGATTCAGGGAGGTGATGGGTGTTGGTGATGATACAGTGAGGATTCAGGGAGGTGATGGGTGTTGGTGATGATACAGTGAGGATTCAGGGAGGTGATGGGTGTTTGTGATGATGAAGCAGTGAGGATTCTGGGAGGTGATGGGTGTTGGTGATGATGCAGTGAGGATTCAGGGAGGTGATGGGTGTTGGTGATGATGATGCAGCGAGGATTCAGGGAGGTGATGGGTGTTGGTGATGATACAGTGAGGATTCAGGGAGGTGATGAGTGTTGGTGATGAAGCAGTGAGGATTCAGGGAGGTGATGGGTGTTGGTGATGATACAGTGAGGATTCAGGGAGGTGATGAGTGTTGGTGATGATACAGTGAGGATTCAGGGCGGTGATGGGTGTTGGTGATGATACAGTGAGGATTCAGGGAGGTGATGGGTGTTGATGATGATGTCGTGAGGATTCAGGGAGGTGATGGGTGTTGGTGATGATACAGTGAGGATTCAGGGAGGTGATGGGTGTTGGTGATGATACAGTGAGGATTCAGGGAGGTGATGGGTGTTGGTGATGATGCAGTGAGGATTCAGGGAGGTGATGGGTGTTGGTGATGATGATACAGTGAGGATTCAGGGAGGTGATGGGTGTTGGTGATGATGCAGTGAGGATTCAGGGAGGTGATGGGTGTTGGTGATGATGCAGTGAGGATTCAGGGTGGTGATGAGTGTTGGTGATGATGATACAGTGAGGATTCAGGGAGGTGATGGGTGTTGGTGATGATACAGTGATGATTCAGGGAGGTGATGGGAGTTGGTGATGATGCAGTGAGGATTCAGTGAGGTGATGGGTGTTGGTGATGATGATACAGTGAGGATTCAGGGAGTTGATGGTTGTTGGTGATGATGATACAGTGAGGATTCAGGGAGGTGATGGGTGTTGGTGATGATGTAACAGTGAGGATTCAGGGAATTGATGGTTGTTGGTGATGATGATACAGTGAGGATTCAGGGAGGTGATGGGTGTTGGTGATGATGATACAGTGAGGATTCAGGGAGGTGATGAGTGTTGGTGATGATGATACAGTGAGGATTCAGGGAGGTGATGAGTGTTGGTGATGATACAGTGAGGATTCAGGGAGGTGATGGGTGTTGGTGATGATACAGTGAGGATTCAGGGAGGTGATGGGTGTTGGTGATGATGCAGTGAGGATTCAGGGAGGTGATGGGTGTTGGTGATGATGCAGTGAGGATTCAGGGAGGTGATGGGTGTTGGTGATGATACAGTGAGGATTCAGGGAGGTGATGAATGTTGGTGATGATACAGTGAGGATTCAGGGAGGTGATGGGTGTTGGTGATGATACAGTGAGGATTCAGGGAGGTGATGAGTGTTGGTGATGATACAGTGAGGATTCAGGGAGGTGATGGGTGTTGGTGATGATGTAGTGAGGATTCAGGGAGGTGATGGGTGTTGGTGATGATGATGCAGTGAGGATTCAGGGAGGTGATGGGTGTTGGTGATGATACAGTGAGGATTCAGGGAGGTGATGGGTGTTGGTGATGATACAGTGAGGATTCAGGGAGGTGATGGGTGTTGGTGATGATGATGCAGTGAGGATTCAGGGAGGTGATGTGAGTTGGTGATGATGATGCAGTGAGGATTCAGGGAGGTGATGAGTGTTGGTGATGATGCAGTGAGGATTCAGGGAGGTGATGCGTGTTGGTGATGATACAGTGAGGATTCAGGGAGGTGATGAGTGTTGGTGATGATGATGCAGTGAGGATTCAGGGAGGTGATGGGTGTTGGTGATGATACAGTGAGGATTCAGGGAGGTGATGGGTGTTGGTGATGATACAGTGATGATTCAGGGAGGTGATGGGAGTTGGTGATGATGCAGTGAGGATTCAGTGAGGTGATGGGTGTTGGTGATGATGATACAGTGAGGATTCAGGGAGTTGATGGTTGTTGGTGATGATGATACAGTGAGGATTCAGGGAGGTGATGGGTGTTGGTGATGATGTAACAGTGAGGATTCAGGGAATTGATGGTTGTTGGTGATGATGATACAGTGAGGATTCAGGGAGGTGATGGGTGTTGGTGATGATGATACAGTGAGGATTCAGGGAGGTGATGAGTGTTGGTGATGATGATACAGTGAGGATTCAGGGAGGTGATGAGTGTTGGTGATGATACAGTGAGGATTCAGGGAGGTGATGGGTGTTGGTGATGATACAGTGAGGATTCAGGGAGGTGATGGGTGTTGGTGATGATGCAGTGAGGATTCAGGGAGGTGATGGGTGTTGGTGATGATGCAGTGAGGATTCAGGGAGGTGATGGGTGTTGGTGATGATACAGTGAGGATTCAGGGAGGTGATGAATGTTGGTGATGATACAGTGAGGATTCAGGGAGGTGATGGGTGTTGGTGATGATACAGTGAGGATTCAGGGAGGTGATGAGTGTTGGTGATGATACAGTGAGGATTCAGGGAGGTGATGGGTGTTGGTGATGATGTAGTGAGGATTCAGGGAGGTGATGGGTGTTGGTGATGATGATGCAGTGAGGATTCAGGGAGGTGATGGGTGTTGGTGATGATGCAGTGAGGATTCAGGGAGGTGATGGGTGTTGGTGATGATACAGTGAGGATTCAGGGAGGTGATGGATGTTGGTGATGATGATGCAGTGAGGATTCAGGGAGGTGATGGGAGTTGGTGATGATGATGCAGTGAGGATTCAGGGAGGTGATGAGTGTTGGTGATGATGCAGTGAGGATTCAGGGAGGTGATGCGTGTTGGTGATGATACAGTGAGGATTCAGGGAGGTGATGAGTGTTGGTGATGATGATGCAGTGAGGATTCAGGGAGGTGATGGGTGTTGGTGATGATACAGTGAGGATTCAGGGAGGTGATGGGTGTTGGTGATGATGCAGTGAGGATTCAGGGAGGTGATGGGTGTTGGTGATGATACAGTGAGGATTCAGGGAGGTGATGGGTGTTGGTGATGATACAGTGAGGATTCAGGGAGGTGATGGGTGTTGGTGATGATACAGTGAGGATTCAGGGAGGTGATGGGTGTTGGTGATGATGATGCAGTGAGGATTCAGGGAGGTGATGGGTGTTGGTGATGATACAGTGAGGATTCAGGGAGGTGATGGGTGTTGGTGATGATACAGTGAGGATTCAGGGAGGTGATGGGTGTTGGTGATGATACAGTGAGGATTCAGGCAGGTGATGGGTGTTGGTGATGATGCAGTGAGGATTCAGGGAGGTGATGAGTGTTGGTGATGATGATACAGTGAGGATTCAGGGAGGTGATGAGTGTTGATGATGATGCAGTGAGGATTCAGGGAGGTGATGAGTGTTGGTGATGATGATACAGTGAGGATTCAGGGAGGTGATGAGTGTTGATGATGATGCAGTGAGGATTCAGGGAGGTGATGAGTGTTGGTGATGATGATACAGTGAGGATTCAGGGAGGTGATGGGTGTTGGTGATGATACAGTGAGGATTCAGGGAGGTGATGGGTGTTGGTGATGATGCAGTGAGGATTCAGGGAGGTGATGGGTGTTGGTGATGATGATACAGTGAGGATTCAGGGAGGTGATGGGTGTTGGTGATGATGCAGTGAGGATTCAGGGTGGTGATGGGTGTTGGTGATGATGCAGTGAGGATTCAGGGAGGTGATGGGTGTTGGTGATGATACAGTGAGGATTCAGGGAGGTGATGGGTGTTGGTGATGATGATGCAGTGAGGATTCAGGGAGGTGATGGGTGTTGGTGATGATGCAGTGAGGATTCAGGGAGGTGATGGGTGTTGGTAATGATGCAGTGAGGATTCAGGGAGGTGATGGCTGTTGTTGATGATGATACAGTGAGGATTGAGGGAGGTGATGGGTGTTGGTGATGATGATACAGTGAGGATTCAGGGAGGTGATGGGTGTTGGTAATGATGCAGTGAGGATTCAGGGAGGTGATGGGTGTTGGTGATGATGATTCAGTGAGGATTCAGGGAGGTGATGGGTGTTGGTGATGATACAGTGAGGATTGAGGGAGGTGATGGGTGTTGGTGATGATGATGCAGTGAGGATTCAGGGAGGTGATGGGTGTTGGTGATGATACAGTGAGGATTCAGGGAGGTGATGGGTGTTGGTGATGATGCAGTGAGTCTTCAGGGAGGTGATGAGTGTTGGTGATGATGAAGCAGTGAGTATTCAGGGAGGTGATGGGTGTTGGTGATGATACAGTGAGGATTCAGGGATGTGATGGGTGTTGGTGATGATGCAGTGAGTCTTCAGGGAGGTGATGAGTGTTGGTGATGATGCAGTGAGGATTCAGGGAGGTGATGGGTGTTGGTGATGATACAGTGAGGATTCAGGGAGGTGATGGGTGTTGGTGATGATGCAGTGAGTCTTCAGGGAGGTGATGAGTGTTGGTGATGATGATGCAGTGAGGATTCAGGGAGGTGATGGGTGTTGGTGATGATACAGTGAGGATTCAGGGAGGTGATGGGTGTTGGTGATGATGCAGTGAGTCTTCAGGGAGGTGATGAGTGTTGGTGATGATGCAGTGAGGATTCAGGGAGGTGATGGGTGTTGGTGATGACACAGTGAGGATTCAGGGAGGTGATGGGTGTTGGTGATGATACAGTGAGGATTCAGGGAGGTGATGGGTGTTGGTGATGATGATACAGTGAGGATTCAGGGAGGTGATGAGTGTTGGTGATGATGCAGTGAGTCTTCAGGGAGGTGATGAGTGTTGGTGATGATGCAGTGAGGATTCAGGGAGGTGATGGGTGTTGGTGATGATGCAGTGAGGATTCAGGGAGGTGATGGGTGTTGGTGATGATGATACAGTGAGGATTCAGGGAGGTGATGGGTGTTGGTGATGATGCAGTGAGTCTTCAGGGAGGTGATTGGTGTTGGTGATGATACAGTGAGGATTCAGGGAGGTGATGGGTGTTGGTGATGATGCAGTGAGGATTCAGGGAGGTGATGGGTGTTGGTGATGATGATACAGTGAGGATTCAGGGAGGTGATGGGTGTTTGTAATGATGCAGTGAGGATTCAGGGAGGTGATGGGTGTTGGTGATGATACAGTGAGGATTCAGGGTGGTGATGGGTGTTGGTGATGATGCAGTGAGGATTCAGGGAGGTGATGGGTGTTGGTAATGATGCAGTGAGGATTCAGGGAGGTGATGGGTGTTGGTGATGATACAGTGAGGATTCAGGGAGGTGATGAGTGTTGGTGATGATGCAGTGAGGATTCAGGGAGGTGATGGGAGTTGGTGATGATGCAGTGAGGATTCAGTGAGGTGATGGGTGTTGGTGATGATGATACAGTGAGGATTCAGGGAGTTGATGGTTGTTGGTGATGATGATACAGTGAGGATTCAGGGAGGTGATGGGTGTTGGTGATGATGTAACAGTGAGGATTCAGGGAATTGATGGTTGTTGGTGATGATGATACAGTGAGGATTCAGGGAGGTGATGGGTGTTGGTGATGATGATACAGTGAGGATTCAGGGAGGTGATGAGTGTTGGTGATGATGATACAGTGAGGATTCAGGGAGGTGATGAGTGTTGGTGATGATACAGTGAGGATTCAGGGAGGTGATGGGTGTTGGTGATGATACAGTGAGGATTCAGGGAGGTGATGGGTGTTGGTGATGATGCAGTGAGGATTCAGGGAGGTGATGGGTGTTGGTGATGATGCAGTGAGGATTCAGGGAGGTGATGGGTGTTGGTGATGATACAGTGAGGATTCAGGGAGGTGATGAATGTTGGTGATGATACAGTGAGGATTCAGGGAGGTGATGGGTGTTGGTGATGATACAGTGAGGATTCAGGGAGGTGATGAGTGTTGGTGATGATACAGTGAGGATTCAGGGAGGTGATGGGTGTTGGTGATGATGTAGTGAGGATTCAGGGAGGTGATGGGTGTTGGTGATGATGATGCAGTGAGGATTCAGGGAGGTGATGGGTGTTGGTGATGATGCAGTGAGGATTCAGGGAGGTGATGGGTGTTGGTGATGATACAGTGAGGATTCAGGGAGGTGATGGGTGTTGGTGATGATGATGCAGTGAGGATTCAGGGAGGTGATGGGAGTTGGTGATGATGATGCAGTGAGGATTCAGGGAGGTGATGAGTGTTGGTGATGATGCAGTGAGGATTCAGGGAGGTGATGCGTGTTGGTGATGATACAGTGAGGATTCAGGGAGGTGATGAGTGTTGGTGATGATGATGCAGTGAGGATTCAGGGAGGTGATGGGTGTTGGTGATGATACAGTGAGGATTCAGGGAGGTGATGGGTGTTGGTGATGATGCAGTGAGGATTCAGGGAGGTGATGGGTGTTGGTGATGATACAGTGAGGATTCAGGGAGGTGATGGGTGTTGGTGATGATACAGTGAGGATTCAGGGAGGTGATGGGTGTTGGTGATGATACAGTGAGGATTCAGGGAGGTGATGGGTGTTGGTGATGATGATGCAGTGAGGATTCAGGGAGGTGATGGGTGTTGGTGATGATACAGTGAGGATTCAGGGAGGTGATGGGTGTTGGTGATGATACAGTGAGGATTCAGGGAGGTGATGGGTGTTGGTGATGATACAGTGAGGATTCAGGCAGGTGATGGGTGTTGGTGATGATGCAGTGAGGATTCAGGGAGGTGATGAGTGTTGGTGATGATGATACAGTGAGGATTCAGGGAGGTGATGAGTGTTGATGATGATGCAGTGAGGATTCAGGGAGGTGATGGGTGTTGGTGATGATGCAGTGAGGATTCAGGGAGGTGATGGGTGTTGGTGATGATGCAGTGAGGATTCAGGGAGGTGATGGGTGTTGGTGATGATGATACAGTGAGGATTCAGGGAGGTGATGGGTGTTGGTGATGATGCAGTGAGGATTCAGGGTGGTGATGGGTGTTGGTGATGATGCAGTGAGGATTCAGGGAGGTGATGGGTGTTGGTGATGATACAGTGAGGATTCAGGGAGGTGATGGGTGTTGGTGATGATGATGCAGTGAGGATTCAGGGAGGTGATGGGTGTTGGTGATGATGCAGTGAGGATTCAGGGAGGTGATGGGTGTTGGTAATGATGCAGTGAGGATTCAGGGAGGTGATGGCTGTTGTTGATGATGATACAGTGAGGATTGAGGGAGGTGATGGGTGTTGGTGATGATGATACAGTGAGGATTCAGGGAGGTGATGGGTGTTGGTAATGATGCAGTGAGGATTCAGGGAGGTGATGGGTGTTGGTGATGATGATTCAGTGAGAATTCAGGGAGGTGATGGGTGTTGGTGATGATACAGTGAGGATTGAGGGAGGTGATGGGTGTTGGTGATGATGATGCAGTGAGGATTCAGGGAGGTGATGGGTGTTGGTGATGATACAGTGAGGATTCAGGGAGGTGATGGGTGTTGGTGATGATGCAGTGAGTCTTCAGGGAGGTGATGAGTGTTGGTGATGATGAAGCAGTGAGTATTCAGGGAGGTGATGGGTGTTGGTGATGATACAGTGAGGATTCAGGGATGTGATGGGTGTTGGTGATGATGCAGTGAGTCTTCAGGGAGGTGATGAGTGTTGGTGATGATGCAGTGAGGATTCAGGGAGGTGATGGGTGTTGGTGATGATACAGTGAGGATTCAGGGAGGTGATGGGTGTTGGTGATGATGCAGTGAGTCTTCAGGGAGGTGATGAGTGTTGGTGATGATGATGCAGTGAGGATTCAGGGAGGTGATGGGTGTTGGTGATGATACAGTGAGGATTCAGGGAGGTGATGGGTGTTGGTGATGATGCAGTGAGTCTTCAGGGAGGTGATGAGTGTTGGTGATGATGCAGTGAGGATTCAGGGAGGTGATGGGTGTTGGTGATGACACAGTGAGGATTCAGGGAGGTGATGGGTGTTGGTGATGATACAGTGAGGATTCAGGGAGGTGATGGGTGTTGGTGATGATGATACAGTGAGGATTCAGGGAGGTGATGAGTGTTGGTGATGATGCAGTGAGTCTTCAGGGAGGTGATGAGTGTTGGTGATGATGCAGTGAGGATTCAGGGAGGTGATGGGTGTTGGTGATGATGCAGTGAGGATTCAGGGAGGTGATGGGTGTTGGTGATGATGATACAGTGAGGATTCAGGGAGGTGATGGGTGTTGGTGATGATGCAGTGAGTCTTCAGGGAGGTGATTGGTGTTGGTGATGATACAGTGAGGATTCAGGGAGGTGATGGGTGTTGGTGATGATGCAGTGAGGATTCAGGGAGGTGATGGGTGTTGGTGATGATGATACAGTGAGGATTCAGGGAGGTGATGGGTGTTTGTAATGATGCAGTGAGGATTCAGGGAGGTGATGGGTGTTGGTGATGATACAGTGAGGATTCAGGGTGGTGATGGGTGTTGGTGATGATGCAGTGAGGATTCAGGGAGGTGATGGGTGTTGGTAATGATGCAGTGAGGATTCAGGGAGGTGATGGGTGTTGGTGATGATACAGTGAGGATTCAGGGAGGTGATGAGTGTTGGTGATGATGAAGCAGTGAGGATTCAGGGAGGTGATGGGTGTTGGTGATGATGCAGTGAGGATTCAGGGAGGTGATGAATGTTGGTGATGATGCAGTGAGGATTCAGGGAGGTGATGGGTGTTGGTGATGATGCAGTGAGGATTCAGGGAGGTGATGGGTGTTGGTGATGATGATACAGTGAGGATTCAGGGAGGTGATGGGTGTTGGTGATGATACAGTGAGGATTCAGGGAGGTGATGGGTGTTGGTGATGATGATGCAGTGTGGATTCAGGGAGGTGATGGGTGTTGGTGATGATACAGTGAGGATTCAGGGAGGTGATGGGTGTTGGTGATGATGCAGTGAGGATTCAGGGAGGTGATGGGTGTTGGTGATGATACAGTGAGGATTCAGGGAGGTGATGGGTGTTGGTGATGATACAGTGAGGATTCAGGGAGGTGATGGGTGTTGGTGATGATGCAGTGAGGATTCAGGGAGGTGATGGTTGTTGGTGATGATTATACAGTGAGGATTCAGGGAGGTGATGGATGTTGGTGATGATTATACAGTGAGGATTCAGGGAGGTGATGGGTGTTGGTGATGATACAGTGAGGATTCAGGGAGGTGATGGGTGTTGGTGATGATGATGCAGTGATGATTCAGGGAGGTGATGAGTGTTGGTGATGATACAGTGAGGATTCAGGGAGGTGATGAGTGTTGGTGATGATACAGTGAGGATTCAGTGAGGTGATGGGTGTTGGTGATGATGATGCAGTGAGGATTCAGGGAGGTGATGAGTGTTGGTGATGATGTAGTGAGGATTCAGGGAGGTGATGAATGTTGGTGATGATGCATTGTGGATTCAGGGAGGTGATGAATGTTGGTGATGATGCAGTGAGGATTCAGGGAGGTGATGAGTGTTGGTGATGATACAGTGAGGATTCAGGGAGGTAATGGGTGTTGGTAATGATGCAGTGAGGATTCAGCGAGGTGATGGGTGTTGGTGATGATGTAGTGAGGATTCAGGGAGGTGATGGGTGTTGGTAATGATGCAGTGAGGATTCAGGGAGGTGATGGGTGTTGGTGATGATGATACAGTGAGGATTCAGGGAGGTGATGGGTGTTGGTGATGATGATACAGTGAGGATTCAGGGAGGTGATGTGTGTTGGTGATGATGCAGTGAGGATTCAGGGAGGTGATGAGTGTTGGTGATGATACAGTGAGGATTCAGGGAGGTGATGGGTGTTGGTGAAGATGCAGTGAGGATTCAGGGAGGTGTTGGGTGTTGGTGATGATACAGTGAGGATTCAGGGAGGTGATGGGTGTTGGTGATGATGTAGTGAGGATTCAGGGAGGTGATGGGTGTTGGTGATGATACAGTGAGGATTCAGGGAGGTGATGGGTGTTGGTGATGATACAGTGAGGATTCAGGGAGGTGATGGGTGTTGGTGATGATGAAGCAGTGAGGATTCTGGGAGGTGATGGGTGTTGGTGATGATGCAGTGAGGATTCAGGGAGGTGATGGGTGTTGGTGATGATACAGTGAGGATTCAGGGAGGTGATGAGTGTTGGTGATGATACAGTGAGGATTCAGGGAGGTGATGAGTGTTGGTGATGAAGCAGTGAGGATTCAGGGAGGTGATGGGTGTTGGTGATGATACAGTGAGGATTGAGGGAGTTGATGAGTGTTGGTGATGATACAGTGAGGATTCAGGGAGGTGATGGGTGTTGGTGATGATACAGTGAGGATTCAGGGAGGTGATGGGTGTTGGTGATGATGTCGTGAGGATTCAGGGAGGTGATGGGTGTTGGTGATGATACAGTGAGGATTCAGGGAGGTGATGGGTGTTGGTGATGATACAGTGAGGATTCAGGGAGGTGATGGGTGTTGGTGATGATGCAGTGAGGATTCAGGGAGGTGATGGGTGTTGGTGATGATGATACAGTGAGGATTCAGGGAGGTGATGGGTGTTGGTGATGATGCAGTGAGGATTCAGGGAGGTGATGGGTGTTGGTGATGATGCAGTGAGGATTCAGGGTGGTGATGAGTGTTGGTGATGATGATACAGTGAGGATTCAGGGAGGTGATGGGTGTTGGTGATGATACAGTGATGATTCAGGGAGGTGATGGGAGTTGGTGATGATGCAGTGAGGATTCAGTGAGGTGATGGGTGTTGGTGATGATGATACAGTGAGGATTCAGGGAGTTGATGGTTGTTGGTGATGATGATACAGTGAGGATTCAGGGAGGTGATGGGTGTTGGTGATGATGAAACAGTGAGGATTCAGGGAATTGATGGTTGTTGGTGATGATGATACAGTGAGGATTCAGGGAGGTGATGGGTGTTGGTGATGATGATCCAGTGAGGATTCAGGGAGGTGATGAGTGTTGGTGATGATGATACAGTGAGGATTCAGGGAGGTGATGAGTGTTGGTGATGATACAGTGAGGATTCAGGGAGGTGATGGGTGTTGGTGATGATACAGTGAGGATTCAGGGAGGTGATGGGTGTTGGTGATGATGCAGTGAGGATTCAGGGAGGTGATGGGTGTTGGTGATGATGCAGTGAGGATTCAGGGAGGTGATGGGTGTTGGTGATGATACAGTGAGGATTCAGGGAGGTGATGAGTGTTGGTGATGATACAGTGAGGATTCAGGGAGGTGATGGGTGTTGGTGATGATACAGTGAGGATTCAGGGAGGTGATGAGTGTTGGTGATGATACAGTGAGGATTCAGGGAGGTGATGGGTGTTGGTGATGATGTAGTGAGGATTCAGGGAGGTGATGGGTGTTGGTGATGATGATGCAGTGAGGATTCAGGGAGGTGATGGGTGTTGGTGATGATGCAGTGAGGATTCAGGGAGGTGATGGGTGTTGGTGATGATACAGTGAGGATTCAGGGAGGTGATGGGTGTTGGTGATGATGATGCAGTGAGGATTCAGGGAGGTGATGGGAGTTGGTGATGATGATGCAGTGAGGATTCAGGGAGGTGATGAGTGTTGGTGATGATGCAGTGAGGATTCAGGGAGGTGATGAGTGTTGGTGATGATACAGTGAGGATTCAGGGAGGTGATGAGTGTTGGTGATGATGATGCAGTAAGGTTCAGGGAGGTGATGGGTGTTGGTGATGATACAGTGAGGATTCAGGGAGGTGATGGGTGTTGGTGATGATGCAGTGAGGATTCAGGGATGTGATGGGTGTTGGTGATGATACAGTGAGGATTCAGGGAGGTGATGGGTGTTGGTGATGATACAGTGAGGATTCAGGGAGGTGATGGGTGTTGGTGATGATACAGTGAGGATTCAGGGAGGTGATGGGTGTTGGTGATGATGATGCAGTGAGGATTCAGGGAGGTGATGGGTGTTGGTGATGATACAGTGAGGATTCAGGGAGGTGATGGGTGTTGGTGATGATACAGTGAGGATTCAGGGAGGTGATGGGTGTTGGTGATGATACAGTGAGGATTCAGGGAGGTGATGGGTGTTGGTGATGATGCAGTGAGGATTCAGGGAGGTGATGAGTGTTGGTGATGATGATACAGTGAGGATTCAGGGAGGTGATGGGTGTTGGTGATGATGCAGTGAGGATTCAGGGAGGTGATGGGTGTTGGTGATGATACAGTGAGGATTCAGGGAGGTGATGGGTGTTGGTGATGATACAGTGAGGATTCAGGGAGGTGATGGGTGTTGGTGATGATGCAGTGAGGATTCAGGGAGGTGATGGTTGTTGGTGATGATTATACAGTGAGGATTCAGGGAGGTGATGGGTGTTGGTGATGATTATACAGTGAGGATTCAGGGAGGTGATGGGTGTTGGTGATGATACAGTGAGGATTCAGGGAGGTGATGGGTGTTGGTGATGATGATACAGTGAGGATTCAGGGAGGTGATGGGTGTTCGTGATGATACAGTGAGGATTCAGGGAGGTGATGGGTGTTGGTGATGGTGATACAGTGAGGATTCAGGGAGGTGATGGGTGTTGGTGATGATGATACAGTGAGGATTCAGGGAGGTGATGGGTGTTGGTGATGATGTAGTGAGGATTCAGGGAGGTGATGAGTGTTGGTGATGATGCAGTGAGGATTCAGGGAGGTGATGGGTGTTGGTGATGATGCAGTGTGGATTCAGGGAGGTGATGGGTGTTGGTGATGATGATACAGTGAGGATTCAGGGAGGTGATGGGTGTTGGTGATGATGATACAGTGAGGATTCAGGGAGGTGATGGGTGTTGGTGATGATGCAGTGAGGATTCAGGGAGGTGATGGGTGTTGGTGATGATGATACAGTGAGGATTCAGGGAGGTGATGGGTGTTGGTGATGATACAGTGAGGATTCAGGGAGGTGATGGGTGTTGGTGATGATGATGCAGTGAGGATTCAGGGAGGTGATGGGTGTTGGTGATGATGCAGTGTGGATTCAGGGAGGTGATTGGTGTTGGTGATGATACAGTGAGGATTCAGGGAGGTGATGGGTGATGGTGAAGATGCAGTGAGGATTCAGGGAGGTGATGGGTGTTGGTGATGATGCAGTGAGGATTCAGGGAGGTGATGGGTTTTGGTGATGATGATACAGTGAGGATTCAGGGAGGTGATGGGTGTTGGTGATGATACAGTGAGGATTCAGGGAGGTGATGAGTGTTGGTGATGATACAGTGAGGATTCAGGGAGGTGATGGGTGTTGGTGATGATGATGCAGTGAGGATTCAGGGAGGTGATGAGTGTTGGTGATGATGCAGTGAGGATTCAGGGAGGTGATGAGTGTTGGTGATGATACAGTGAGGATTCAGTGAGGTAATGGGTGTTGGTAATGATGCAGTGAGGATTCAGGGAGGTGATGGGTGTTGGTGATGATGTAGTGAGGATTCAGGGAGGTGATGGGTGTTGGTGATGATGTAGTGAGGATTCAGGGAGGTGATGGGTGTTGGTAATGATGCAGTGAGGATTCAGGGAGCTGATGGGTGTTGGTGATGATGTAGTGAGGATTCAGGGAGGTGATGGGTGTTGGTGATGATGATACAGTGAGGATTCAGGGAGGTGATGGGTGTTGGTGATGATGATACAGTGAGGATTCAGGGAGGTGATGTGTGTTGTTGATGATGCAGTGAGGATTCAGGGAGGTGATGAGTGTTGGTGATGATACAGTGAGGATTCAGGGAGGTGATGGGTGTTGGTGAAGATGCAGTGAGGATTCAGGGAGGTGTTGGGTGTTGGTGATGATACAGTGAGGATTCAGGGAGGTGATGGGTGTTGGTGATGATGTAGTGAGGATTCAGGGAGGTGATGGGTGTTGGTGATGATACAGTGAGGATTCAGGGAGGTGATGGGTGTTGGTAATGATGCAGTGAGGATTCAGGGAGGTGATGGGTGTTGGTGATGATGATGCAGTGAGGATTCAGGGAGGTGATGGGTGTTGGTGATGATGATACAGTGAGGTTTCAGGGAGGTGATGAGTGTTGGTGATGATGAAGCAGTGAGGATTCAGGGAGGTGATGGGTGTTGGTGATGATGCAGTGAGGATTCAGGGAGGTGATCGGTGTTGGTGATGATGATGCAGCGAGGATTCAGGGAGGTGATGGGTGTTGGTGATGATACAGTGAGGATTCAGGGAGGTGATGAGTGTTGGTGATGAAGCAGTGAGGATTCAGGGAGGTGATGGGTGTTGGTGATGATGTCGTGAGGATTCAGGGAGGTGATGGGTGTTGGTGATGATACAGTGAGGATTCAGGGAGGTGATGGGTGTTGGTGATGATACAGTGAGGATTCAGGGAGGTGATGGGTGTTGGTGATGATGCAGTGAGGATTCAGGGAGGTGATGGGTGTTGGTGATGATGCAGTGAGGATTCAGGGAGGTGATGGGTGTTGGTGATGATGCAGTGAGGATTCAGGGTGGTGATGAGTGTTGGTGATGATGATACAGTGAGGATTCAGGGAGGTGATGGGTGTTGGTGATGATACAGTGAGGATTCAGGGAGGTGATGGGTGTTGGTGATGATACAGTGATGATTCAGGGAGGTGATGGGAGTTGGTGATGATGCAGTGAGGATTCAGGGAGGTGATGGGTGTTGGTGATGATGATACAGTGAGGATTCAGGGAGTTGATGGTTGTTGGTGATGATGATACAGTGAGGATTCAGGGAGGTGATGGGTGTTGGTGATGATGAAACAGTGAGGATTCAGGGAGTTGATGGTTGTTGGTGATGATGATACAGTGAGGATTCAGGGAGGTGATGGGTGTTGGTGATGATGATACAGTGAGGATTCAGGGAGGTGATGAGTGTTGGTGATGATACAGTGAGGATTCAGGGAGGTGATGGGTGTTGGTGATGATACAGTGAGGATTCAGGGAGGTGATGGGTGTTGGTGATGATGCAGTGAGGATTCAGGGAGGTGATGGGTGTTGGTGATGATGCAGTGAGAATTCAGGGAGGTGATGGGTGTTGGTGATGATACAGTGAGGATTCAGGGAGGTGATGAGTGTTGGTGATGATACAGTGAGGATTCAGGGAGGTGATGGGTGTTGGTGATGATACAGTGAGGATTCAGGGAGGTGATGAGTGTTGGTGATGATACAGTGAGGATTCAGGGAGGTGATGGGTGTTGGTGATGATGATGCAGTGAGGATTCAGGGAGGTGATTGGTGTTGGTGATGATGCAGTGAGGATTCAGGGAGGTGATGGGTGTTGGTGATGATACAGTGAGGATTCAGGGAGGTGATGGGTGTTGGTGATGATGATGCAGTGAGGATTCAGGGAGGTGATGGGAGTTGGTGATGATGATGCAGTGAGGATTCAGCGAGGTGATGAGTGTTGGTGATGATGCAGTGAGGATTCAGGGAGGTGATGAGTGTTGGTGATGATGCAGTGAGGATTCAGGGAGGTGATGAGTGTTGGTGATGATGCAGTGAGGATTCAGGGAGGTGATGGGTGTTGGTGATGATGATACAGTGAGGATTCAGGGAGGTGATGGGTGTTGGTGATGATGCAGTGAGGATTCAGGGAGGTGATGAGTGTTGGTGATGATACAGTGAGGATTCGGGGAGGTGATGAGTGTTGGTGATGATACAGTGAGGATTCAGGGAGGTGATGAGTGTTGGTGATGATACAGTGAGGATTCAGGGAGGTGATGGGTGTTGGTGATGATGCAGTGAGGATTCAGGGAGGTGATGGGTGTTGGTGATGATGCAGTAAGGATTCAGGGAGGTGATGGGTGTTGGTGATGATACAGTGAGGATTCAGGGAGGTGATGAGTGTTGGTGATGATACAGTGAGGATTCAGGGAGGTCATGAGTGTTGGTGATGATACAGTGAGGATTCAGGGAGGTGATGGGTGTTGGTGATGATGCAGTGAGTATTCAGGGAGGTGATGGGTGTTGGTGATGATGCAGTAAGCATTCAGGGAGGTGATGGGTGTTGGTGATGATGATGCAGTGAGGATTCAGGGAGGTGATGGGTGTTGGTGATGATACAGTGAGGATTCAGGGAGGTGATGGGTGTTGGTGATGATACAGTGAGGATTCAGGGAGGTGATGTGTGTTGGTGATGATACAGTGAGGATTCAGGGAGGTGATGGGTGTTGGTGATGATGCAGTGAGGATTCAGGGAGGTGATGGGTGTTGGTGATGATGCAGTGAGGATTCAGGGAGGTGATGGGTGTTGGTGATGATGATGCAGTGAGGATTCAGGGAGGTGATGAGTGTTGGTGATGATACAGTGAGGATTCAGGGAGGTGATGGGTGTTGGTGATGATGCAGTTAGGATTCAGGGAGGTGATGGGTGTTGGTAATGATGCAATGAGGATTCAGGGAGGTGATGGCTGTTGTTGATGATGATACAGTGAGGATTCAGGGAGGTGATGGGTGTTGGTGATGATACAGTGAGGATTGAGGGAGGTGATGGGTGTTGGTGATGATGATACAGTGAGGATTCAGGGAGGTGATGGGTGTTGGTAATGATGCAGTGAGGATTCAGGGAGGTGATGGGTGTTGGTGATGATGATTCAGTGAGGATTCAGGGAGGTGATGAGTGTTGGTGATGATGAAGCAGTGAGGATTCAGGGAGGTGATGGGTGTTGGTGATGATACAGTGAGGATTCAGGGATGTGATGGGTGTTGGTGATGATGCAGTGAGTCTTCAGGGAGGTGATGAGTGTTGGTGATGATGCAGTGAGGATTCAGGGAGGTGATGGGTGTTGGTGATGATACAGTGAGGATTCAGGGAGGTGATGGGTGTTGGTGATGATGCAGTGAGTCTTCAGCGAGGTGATGAGTGTTGGTGATGATTCAGTGAGGATTCAGGGAGGTGATGGGTGTTGGTGATGATACAGTGAGGATTCAGGGAGGTGATGGGTGTTGGTGATGATACAGTGAGGATTCAGGGAGGTGATGGGTGTTGGTGATGATGATACAGTGAGGATTCAGGGAGGTGATGAGTGTTGGTGATGATGCAGTGAGTCTTCAGGGAGGTGATGAGTGTTGGTGATGATGATACAGTGAGGATTCAGGGAGGTGATGGGTGTTTGTAATGATGCAGTGAGGATTCAGGGAGGTGATGGGTGTTGGTGATGATGCAGTGAGGATTCAGGGTGGTGATGGGTGTTGGTGATGATGCAGTGAGGATTCAGGGAGGTGATGGGTGTCGGTGATGATACAGTGAGGATTCAGGGAGGTGATGGGTGTTGGTAATGATGCAGTGAGGATTCAGGGAGGTGATGGGTGTTGGTGATGATACAGTGAGGATTCAGGGAGTTGATGAGTGTTGGTGATGATACAGTGAGGATTCAGGGAGGTGATGGGTGTTGGTGATGATGCAGTGAGGATTCAGGGAGGTGATGGGTGTTGGTGATGATGCAGTAAGGATTCAGGGAGGTGATGGGTGTTGGTGATGATACAGTGAGGATTCAGGGAGGTGATGAGTGTTGGTGATGATACAGTGAGGATTCAGGGAGGTGATGAGTGTTGGTGATGATACAGTGAGGATTCAGGGAGGTGATGGGTGTTGGTGATGATGCAGTGAGGATTCAGGGAGGTGATGGGTGTTGGTGATGATGCAGTAAGGATTCAGGGAGGTGATGGTTGTTGGTGATGATGATGCAGTGAGGATTCAGGGAGGTGATGGGTGTTGGTGATACAGTGAGGATTCAGGGAGGTGATGGGTGTTGGTGATGATACAGTGAGGATTCAGGGAGGTGATGGGTGTTGGTGATGATACAGTGAGGATTCAGGGAGGTGATGGGTGTTGGTGATGATGCAGTGAGGATTCAGGGAGGTGATGGGTGTTGGTGATGATGCAGTGAGGATTCAGGGAGGTGATGGGTGTTGGTGATGATGATGCAGTGAGGATTCAGGGAGGTGATGAGTGTTGGTGATGATACAGTGAGGATTCAGGGAGGTGATGGGTGTTGGTGATGATGCAGTGAGGATTCAGGGAGGTGATGGGTGTTGGTAATGATGCAATGAGGATTCAGGGAGGTGATGGCTGTTGTTGATGATGATACAGTGAGGATTCAGGGAGGTGATGGGTGTTGGTGATGATGATGCAGTGAGGATTCAGGGAGGTGATGAGTGTTGGTGATGATACAGTGAGGATTCATGGAGGTGATGGGTGTTGTTGATGATGATACAGTGAGGATTCAGGGAGGTGATGGGTGTTGGTGATGATACAGTGAGGATTGAGGGAGGTGATGGCTGTTGTTGATGATGATACAGTGAGGATTCAGGGAGGTGATGGGTGTTGGTGATGATACAGTGAGGATTGAGGGAGGTGATGGGTGTTGGTGATGATGATACAGTGAGGATTCAGGGAGGTGATGGGTGTTGGTAATGATGCAGTGAGGATTCAGGGAGGTGATGGGTGTTGGTGATGATGATTCAGTGAGGATTCAGGGAGGTGATGGGTGTTGGTGATGATACAGTGAGGATTGAGGGATGTGATGGGTGTTGGTGATGATGATGCAGTGAGGATTCAGGGAGGTGATGGGTGTTGGTGATGATACAGTGAGGATTCAGGGAGGTGATGGGTGTTGGTGATGATGCAGTGAGTCTTCAGGGAGGTGATGAGTGTTGGTGATGATGAAGCAGTGAGGATTCAGGGAGGTGATGGGTGTTGGTGATGATACAGTGAGGATTCAGGGATGTGATGGGTGTTGGTGATGATGCAGTGAGTCTTCAGGGAGGTGATGAGTGTTGGTGATGATGCAGTGAGGATTCAGGGAGGTGATGGGTGTTGGTGATGATACAGTGAGGATTCAGGGAGGTGATGGGTGTTGGTGATGATGCAGTGAGGATTCAGGGAGGTGATGGGTGTTGGTGATGATACAGTGAGGATTCAGGGAGGTGATGGGTGTTGGTGATGATACAGTGAGGATTCAGGGAGGTGATGGGTGTTGGTGATGATGATACAGTGAGGATTCAGGGAGGTGATGAGTGTTGGTGATGATGCAGTGAGTCTTCAGGGAGGTGATGAGTGTTGATGATGATGCAGTGAGGATTCAGGGAGGTGATGGGTGTTTGTAATGATGCAGTGAGGATTCAGGGAGGTGATGGGTGTTGGTGATGATGCAGTGAGGATTCAGGGTGGTGATGGGTGTTGGTGATGATGCAGTGAGGATTCAGGGAGGTGATGGGTGTCGGTGATGATACAGTGAGGATTCAGGGAGGTGATGGGTGTTGGTAATGATGCAGTGAGGATTCAGGGAGGTGATGGGTATTGGTGATGATACAGTGAGGATTCAGGGAGGTGATGAGTGTTGGTGATGATGAAGCAGTGAGGATTCAGGGAGGTGATGGGTGTTGGTGATGATGCAGTGAGGATTCAGGGAGGTGATGAGTGTTGGTGATGATGATGCAGTGAGGATTCAGGTAGGTGATGGGTGTTGGTGATGATACAGTGAGGATTCAGGGAGGTGATGGGTGTTGGTGATGATGCAGTGAGGATTCAGGGAGGTGATGGGTGTTGGTGATGATACAGTGAGGATTCAGGGAGTTGATGGGTGTTGGTGATGATACAGTGAGGATTCAGGGAGGTGATGGGTGTTGGTGATGATGCAGTGAGGATTCAGGGAGGTGATGGTTGTTGGTGATGATTATACAGTGAGGATTCAGGGAGGTGATGGGTGTTGGTGATGATTATACAGTGAGGATTCAGGGAGGTGATGGGTGTTGGTGATGATACAGTGAGGATTCAGGGAGGTGATGGGTGTTGGTGATGATGATACAGTGAGGATTCAGGGAGGTGATGGGTGTTCGTGATGATACAGTGAGGATTCAGGGAGGTGATGGGTGTTGGTGATGATGATACAGTGAGGATTCAGGGAGGTGATGGGTGTTGGTGATGATGATACAGTGAGGATTCAGGGAGGTGATGGGTGTTGGTGATGATGTAGTGAGGATTCAGGGAGGTGATGAGTGTTGGTGATGATACAGTGAGGATTCAGGGAGGTGATGGGTGTTGGTGATGATGATACAGTGAGGATTCAGGGAGGTGATGAGTGTTGGTGATGATACAGTGAGGATTCAGGGAGGTGATGAGTGTTGGTGATGATGATACAGTGAGGATTCAGGGAGGTGATGAGTGTTGGTGATGATGATACAGTGAGGATTCAGGGAGGTGATGAGTGTTGGTGATGATACAGTGAGGATTCAGGGAGGTGATGAGTGTTGGTGATGATGCATTGAGGATTCAGGGAGGTGATGAGTGTTGGTGATGATGATGCAGTGAGGATTCAGGGAGGTGATGGGTGTTGGTGATGATGCTGTGAGGATTCAGGAAGGTGATGGGTGTTGGTGATGATGATACAATGAGGATTCAGGGAGGTGATGGGTGTTGGTGATGATGCAGTGAGGATTCAGGGAGGTGATGGGTGTTGGTGGTGATGATGCAGTGAGGATTCAGGGAGGTGAGCCGAGCCGAGCGGAGGGAGCGTCCGATAAAAGGCGGGATTTCAGAGCGCTGAGAACAGCTGAGAGGAGCCGAGCCGAGCGGAGGGAGCGTCCGATAAAAGGCGGGATTTCAGAGCGCTGAGAACAGCTGAGAGGAGCCGAGCCGAGCGGAGGGAGCGTCCGATAAAAGGCGGGATTTCAGAGCGCTGAGAACAGCTGAGAGGAGCCGAGCCGAGCGGAGGGAGCGTCCGATAAAAGGCGGGATTTCAGAGCGCTGAGAGGAGCCGAGCGGAGCTGCGACCGAGTTCGAAGTGACGTCAGGAATCAGATCGGGACGCGACACAGGGGAGGCACCTGATTGGTGAGTCGGTTCAGGTGAGTATTTCTCCTTATCGACAGTAACTGAAGTAAAAGGAAAGGGAAGGTCTGCAGGTCTTATAGGAAGTAGCGTTTATTTTTTAGTGAATCAAGGTCCCTAGTGTAGTTTACATTCTCTAAATTGAGAACAATTTAAAGGAGTAAACTCCTTAAAGGGAGTGGTAAGTAGTTTTTCTTTCCTTTTTTTTTCTCTTGACATTGTAGTTGTTCTTAAGCTAATTTAAGGGTTAAGTCATGGCAGGAGATCCCAGCGCCGTGTCATGTTCCTCTTGTGGGATGTGGGAATTCAGGGCTCCTTCCTGTATCCCTGATTCCTTCACCTGCGGGAAGTGTGTCCAGCTGCAGCTATTGTTTGACCGCTTGACGGCTCTGGAGCTGCGGATGGACTCACTTTGGAGCATCCGCGATGCTGAGAAAGTCGTGGATAGCACGTTCAGTGAGTTGGTCACACCGCAGATAAAAATTACTGAGGGAGATAGTGAATGGGTGACCAACAGACAGAGGAAGAGTAGGAAGGCAGTGCAGGGGTCCCCTGCGGTCATCTCCCTCCAAAACAGGTATACCGTTTTGGATACTGTTGGCGGAGATGGCTCACCAGGGGAAGGTGGCAGTGGCCAGGTTCATGGCACCGTGGCTGGCTCTGCTGCACAGGAGGGCAGGAAAAAGAGTGGCAGAGCTATAGTGATAGGGGACTCGATTGTAAGGGGAATAGACAGGCGTTTCTGCGGACGCAACCGAGACTCCAGGATGGTATGTTGCCTCCCTGGTGCAAGGGTCAAGGATGTCTCGGAGTGGCTGCAGGACATTCTGGAGGGGGAGGGTGAACAGCCAGTTGTCGTGGTGCATATAGGCACCAACGATATAGGTAAAAAACAGGATGAGGTCCTACAAGCTGAATTTAGGGAGTTAGGAGTTAAACTAAAGAGTAGGACCTCAAAGGTAGTAATCTCAGGATTGCTACCAGTGCCACGGGCTAGTCAGAGTAGGAATGACAGGATAGCTAAGATGAATACGTGGCTTGAGAGATGGTGCAAGAGGGAGGGATTCAAATTCCTGGGCCATTGGAACCGGTTCTGGGGGAGCTGGGACCAGTACAAATTGGACGGTCTGCATCTGGGCAGGACTGGAACCAATGTCCTAGGGGGAGTGTTTGCTAGTGCTGTTGGGGAGGGTTTAAACTAATGTGGCAGGGGGATGGGAACCGATGCAGGAAGTCAGTGGGAAATAAAGTGGTGACAGAAACAAAAGGCAGTAAGGGAGAGTGTACAGAACATGACCGGACAGATGGTCTGAGAAAGCAGGGCAAAGACCAAGGGAAGACTAGATTAAACTGCATTTATTTCAATGCAAGAAGTCTGATGGGCAAGGCAGATGAACTCAGGGCATGGATGGGTACATGGGACTGGGATGTTATAGCTATTACTGAAACAGGACTGGCAGCTCAATGTTCCAGGGTACAGATGCTATAGGAAAGATAGAGCAGGAGGTAAGAGAGGAGGGGGAGTTGCGTTCTTGATTAGGGAGAACATCACGGCAGTAGTGAGAGGGGATATATCCGAGGGTTCGCCCACTGAGTCCATATGGGTAGAACTGAAAAATAAGAAGGGAGAGATCACTTTGATAGGATTGTACTACAGACCCCCAAATAGTCAACGGGAAATTGAGGAGCAAATATGTAAGGAGATTACAGACAGCTGCAAGAAAAATAGGGTGGTAATAGTAGGGGACTTTAACTTTCCCAACATTGACTGGGACAGCCATAGCATTAGGGGCTTGGATGGAGAGAAATTTGTTGAGTGTATTCAGGAGGAATTTCTCATTCAGTATGTGGATGGCCCGACTAGAGAGGGGGCAAAACTTGACCTCCTCTTGGGAAATAAGGAAGGGCAGGTGACAGAAGTGTTGGTGAGGGATCACTTTGGGACCAGTGATCATAATTCCATTAGTTTTAAGATAGCTATGGAGAAGGATAGGTCTGGCCCAAAAGTTAAAATTCTAAATTGGGGAAAGGCCAATTTTGATGGTATTAGACAGGAACTTTCAGAAGTTGATTGGAAGAGTCTGTTGGCAGGCAAAGGGACGTCTGGTAAGTGGGAGGCTTTCAAAAGTGTGTTAACCAGGGTTCAGGGTAAGCACATTCCTTATAAAGTGAAGGGCAAGGCTGGTAGAAGTAGGGAACCTTGGATGACTCGGGAGATTGAGGCACTAGTCAAAAAGAAGAAGGAGGCATATGACATGCATAGGCAGCTGGGATCAAGTGGATCCCTTGAAGAGTATAGAGATTGCCGGAGTAGAGTTAAGACAGAAATCAGGAGGGCAAAAAGGGGATATGAGATTGCTTTGGCAGATCAGGCAAAGGTGAATCCAAAGAGCTTCTACAAATACATAAAGGGCAAAAGGGTAACTAGGGAGAGAGTAGGGCCTCTTAAGGATCAACAAGGTCATCTATGTGCGGAACCACAAGAGATGGGTGAGATCCTGAATGAATATTTCACATCGGTATTTACGGTTGAGAAAGGCATGGATGTTAGGGAACTTGGGGAAATAAATAGTGATGTCTTGAGGAGTGTACATATTACAGAGAGGGAGGTGCTGGAAGTCTTAACGCGCATCAAGGTAGATAAATCTCCGTGACCTGATGAAATGTATCCCAGGACGTTATGGGAGGTTAGGGAGGAAATTGCGGGTCCCCTAGCAGAGATATTTGAATCATCCACCGCTACAGGTGAGGTGCCTGAAGATTGGAGGGTAGCAAATGTTGTGCCTTTGTTTAAGAAGGGCGGCAGGGAAAAGCCTGGGAACTACAGACCAGTGAGCCTGACATCTGTAGCGGGTAAGTTGTTAGAGGGTATTCTGAGGGACAGAATCTACAGGCATTTGGAGAGGCAGGGACTAATTAGGAACAGTCAGCATGGTTTTGTGAGAGGAAAATCATGTCTCACGAATTTGATTGAGTTTTTTGAAGGGGTAACCAAGAAGATAGATGAGGGCTGTGCAGTAGACGTGGTCTACATGGACTTCAGCAAAGCATTTGACAAGGTACCGCATGGTAGGTTGTTACATAAGGTTAAATCTCATGGGATCCAAGGTGAGGTAGCCAATTGGATACAAAATTGGCTTGACGACAGAAGACAGAGGGTGGTTGTCGAGGGTTGTTTTTCCAACTGGATGCCTGTGTCCAGCGGTGTGCCTCAGGGATCGGTGCTGGGTCCGCTGTTATTTGTTATTTATATTAATGATTTGGATGAGGATTTAGGAGGCATGGTTAGTAAGTTTGCAGATGACACCAAGATTGGTGGCATTGTGGACAGTGAAGAAGGTTATCTAGGATTGCAACGGGATCTTGATAAATTGGGCCAGTGGGCCGATGAATGGCAGATGGAGTTTAATTTAGATAAATGTGAGGTGATGCATTTTGGTAGATCGAATCGGGCCAGGACCTACTCCGTTAATGGTAGGGCGTTGGGGAGAGTTATAGAACAAAGAGATCTAGGAGTACAGATTCATAGCTCCTTGAAAGTAGAGTCACAGGTGGATAGGGTGGTGAAGAAGGCATTCAGCATGCTTGGTTTCATTGGTCAGAACATTGAATGCAGGAGTTGGGATGTCTTGTTGAAGTTGTACAGGGCATTGGTGAGGCCACACTTGGAGTACTGTGTACAGTTCTGGTCACCCTATTATAGAAAGGATATTATTAAACTAGAAAGAGTGCAGAAAAGATTTACTAGGATGCTACCGGGACTTGATGGTTTGACTTACAGGGAGAGGTTAGACAGACTGGGACTTTATTCCCTGGAGAGTAGGAGGTTAAGGGGTGATCTTATCGAAGTCTATAAAATAATGAGGGGCAGAGATAAGGTCGATAGTCAAAATCTTTTCCCAAAGGTAGGGGAGTCTATAACGAGGGGGCACAGATTTAAGGTGAGAGGGGAGAGATACAAAAGGATCCAGAGGGGCAATTTTTTCACTCAAAGGGTGGTGAGTGTCTGGAACGAGCTGCCAGAGGCAGTAGTAGAGGCGGGTACAATTTTGTCTTTTAAAAAGCATTTGGACAGTGACATGGGTAAGATGGGTATCGAGGGATATGGGCCAAGTGCAGGCAATTGGGACTAGCTTAGTGGTATAAACTGGGCGACATGGACATGTTGGGCCGAAGGGCCTGTTTCCATGTTGTAACTTCTATGATTCTATGATTCTATGATTCTAGGTGATGGGTGTTGGTGATGATGCAGTGAGGATTCAGGGAGGTGATGGGTGTTGGTGATGATGATGCAGTGATGATTCAGGGAGGTGATGGGTGTTGGTGATGATACAGTGAGGATTCACGGAGGTGATGGATGTTGGTGATGTTACAGTGAGTATTCAGGGAGGTGATGGGTGTTGGTGGTGATGATGCAGTGAGGATTCAGGGAGGTGATGGGTGTTGGTGATGATACAGTGAGGATTCAGGGAGGTGATGGGTATTGGTGATGATACAGTGAGGATTCAGGGAGGCGATGGGTGTTGGTGATGATGTAGTGAGGATTCAGGGAGGTGATGGGTGTTGGTGATGATGATACAGTGAGGATTCAGGGAGGTGATGGGTGTTGGTGATGATGATACAGTGAGGATTCAGGGAGGTGATGAGTGTTGGTGATGATACAGTGAGGATTCAGGGAGGTGATGGGTGTTGGTGATGATGATGCAGTGATGATTCAGGGAGGTGATGGGTGTTGGTGATGATACAGTGAGGATTCAGGGAGGTGATGCGTGTTGGTGATGATGATGCAGTGAGGATTCAGGGAGGTGATGGGTGTTGGTGATGATACAGTGAGGATTCAGGGAGGTGATGGGTGTTGGTGGTGATGATGCAGTGAGGATTCAGGGAGGTGATGGGTGTTGGTGATGATACAGTGAGGATTCATGGAGGTGATGGGTATTGGTGATGATACAGTGAGGATTCAGGGAGGTGATGGTTGTTGGTGGTGATGATGCAGTGAGGATTCAGGGAGGTGATGGGTGTTGGTGATGATACAGTGAGGATTCAGGGAGGTGATGGGTGTTGGTGATGATACAGTGAGGATTCAGGAAGGTGATGGGTGTTGGTGATGATACAGTGAGGATTCAGGGAGGTGATGGGTGTTGGTGATGATACAGTGAGGATTCAGGGAGGTGGTGAGTGTTGGTGATGATACAGTGAGGATTCAGGGAGGTGATGGGTGTTGGTGATGATACAGTGAGGATTCAGGGAGGTGATGGGTGTTGGTGATGATACACTGAGGATTCAGGGAGGTGATGGGTGTTGGTGATGATGCAGTGAGGATTCAGGGGGGTGATGGGTGTTGGTGATGATGATGCAGTGAGGATTCAGGGAGGTGATGGGTGTTGGTGATGATGATACGGTGAGGATTCAGGGAGGTGATGGGTGTTGGTGATGATGATACAGTGAGGATTCAGGGAGGTGATGGGTGTTGGTGATGATGATACAGTGAGGATTCAGGGAGGTGATGGGTGTTGGTGATGATGATGCAGTGAGGATTCAGGGAGGTGATGGGTGTTGGTGATGATGATGCAGTGAGGATTCAGGGAGGTGATGGGTGTTGGTGATGATACAGTGAGGATTCAGGGAGGTGATGGGTGTTGGTGATGATACAGTGAGGATTCAGGGAGGTGATGGGTGTTGGTGATGATGATGCAGTGAGGATTCAGGGAGGTGATGGGTGTTGGTGATGATACAGTGAGGATTCAGGGAGGTGATGGGTGTTGGTGATGATGATGCAGTGAGGATTCAGGGAGGTGATGGATGTTGGTGATGTTACAGTGAGTATTCAGGGAGGTGATGGGTGTTGGTGATGATACAGTGAGGATTCATGGAGGTGATGGGTATTGGTGATGATACAGTGAGGATTCAGGGAGGTGATGGTTGTTGGTGGTGATGATGCAGTGAGGATTCAGGGAGGTGATGGGTGTTGGTGATGATACAGTGAGGATTCAGGAAGGTGATGGGTGTTGGTGATGATACAGTGAGGATTGAGGGAGGTGATGGGTGTTGGTGATGATGATGCAGTGAGGATTCAGGGAGGTGATGAGTGTTGGTGATGATGATGCAGTGAGGATTCAGGGAGGTGATGGCTGTTGGTGGTGATGATGCAGTGAGGATTCAGGGAGGTGATGAGTGTTGGTGATGATGATGCAGTGAGGATTCAGGGAGGTGATGGGTGTTGGTGGTGATGATGCAGTGAGGATTCAGGGAGGTGATGAGTGTTGGTGATGATGATACAGTGAGGATTCAGGGAGGTGATGGGTGTTGGTGATGATACAGTGAGGATTCAGGGAGGTGATGGGTGTTGGTGATGATGATGCAGTGAGGATTCAGGGAGGTGATGGGTGTTGGTGGTGATAATGCAGTGAGGATTCAGGGAGGTGATGAGTGTTGGTGATGATGATACAGTGAGGATTCAGGGAGGTGATGGGTGTTGGTGGTGATGATGCAGTGAGGATTCAGGGAGGTGATGAGTGTTGGTGATGATGATACAGTGAGGATTCAGGGAGGTGATGGGTGTTGGTGATGATGTAGTGAGGATTCAGGAAGGTGATGGGTGTTGGTGATGATACAGTGAGGATTCAGGGAGGTGATGGCTGTTGGTGGTGATGATGCAGTGAGGATTCAGGGAGGTGATGAGTGTTGGTGATGATGATGCAGTGAGGATTCAGGTAGGTGATGGGTGTTGGTGGTGATGATGCAGTGAGGATTCAGGGAGGTGATGAGTGTTGGTGATGATGATACAGTGAGGATTCAGGGAGGTGATGGGTGTTGGTGATGATACAGTGAGGATTCAGGGAGGTGATGGGTGTTGGTGATGATGATGCAGTGAGGATTCAGGGAGGTGATGGGTGTTGGTGGTGATAATGCAGTGAGGATTCAGGGAGGTGATGAGTGTTGGTGATGATGATACAGTGAGGATTCAGGGAGGTGATGGGTGTTGGTGGTGATGATGCAGTGAGGATTCAGGGAGGTGATGAGTGTTGGTGATGATGATACAGTGAGGATTCAGGGAGGTGATGGGTGTTGGTGATGATGTAGTGAGGATTCAGGGAGGTGATGGGTGTTGGTGATGATACAGTGAGGATTCAGGGAGGTGATGGGTGTTGGTGATGATACAGTGAGGATTCAGGGAGGTGATGGGTGTTGGTGATGATGTAGTGAGGATTCAGGGAGGTGATGAGTGTTGGTGATGATACAGTGAGGATTCAGGGAGGTGATGGGTGTTGGTGATGATACAGTGAGGATTCAGGGAGGTGATGGGTGTTGGTGATGATGTAGTGAGGAATCAGGTAGGTGATGGGTGTTGGTGATGATACAGTGAGGATTCAGGGAGGTGATGAGTGTTGGTGATGATGATGCAGTGAGGATTCAGGGAGGTGATGGGTGTTGGTGGTGATGATGCAGTGAGGATTCAGGGAAGTGATGGGTGTTGGTGATGATACAGTGAGGATTCAGGAAGGTGATGGGTGTTGGTGATGATACAGTGAGGATTGAGGGAGGTGATGGGTGTTGGTGATGATGTAGTGAGGATTCAGGGAGGTGATGAGTGTTGGTGATGATGATGCAGTGAGGATTCAGGGAGGTGATGGGTGTTGGTGGTGATGATGCAGTGAGGATTCAGGGAGGTGATGGGTGTTGGTGATGATGTAGTGAGGATTCAGGGAGGTGATGAGTGTTGGTGATGATACAGTGAGGATTCAGGGAGGTGATGGGTGTTGGTGATGATACAGTGAGGATTCAGGGAGGTGATGGGTGTTGGTGATGATGTAGTGAGGATTCAGGGAGGTGATGGGTGTTGGTGAAGATACAGTGAGGATTCAGGGAGGTGATGGGTGTTGGTGATGATGTAGTGAGGAATCAGGGAGGTGATGAGTGTTGGTGATGATACAGTGAGGATTCAGGGAGGTGATGGGTGTTGGTGAAGATACAGTGAGGATTCAGGGAGGTGATGGGTGTTGGTGATGATACAGTGAGGATTCAGGGAGGTGATGGGTGTTGGTGATGATACAGTGAGGATTCAGGGAGGTGATGGGTGTTGGTGATGATGATACAGTGAGGATTCAGGGAGGTGATGGGTGTTGGTGATGATGATACAGTGAGGATTCAGGGAGGTGATGGGTGTTGGTGATGAAGATGCAGTGAGGATTCAGGGAGGTGATGGGTGTTGGTGATGATGATACAGTGAGGATTCAGGGAGGTGATGAGTGTTGGTGATGATGCAGTGAGGATTCAGGGAGGTGATGGGTGTTGGTGATGATGTAATGAGGATTCAGGGAGGTGATGGGTGTTGGTGATGATGCAGTGAGGATTCAGGGAGGTGATGGGTGTTAGTGATGATGTAGTGAGGATTCAGGGAGGTGATGGGTGTTGGTGATGATACAGTGAGGATTCAGGGAGGTGATGAGTGTTGGTGATGATGCAGTGAGGATTCAGGGAGGTGATGGGTGTTGGTGATGATGATACAGTGAGGATTCAGGGAGGTGATGGGTGTTGGTGATGATGATGCAGTGAGGATTCAGGGAGGTGATGGGTGTTGGTGATGATACAGTGAGGATTCAGGGAGGTGATGGGTGTTGGTGATGATACAGTGAGGATTCAGGGAGGTGATGGGTGTTGGTGATGATGCAGTGAGGATTCAGGGGGGTGATGGGTGTTGGTGATGATGATACAGTGAGGATTCAGGGAGGTGATGGGTGTTGGTGATGATGATGCAGTGAGGATTCAGGGAGGTGATGAGTGTTGGTGATGAAGCAGTGAGGATTCAGGGAGGTGATGGGTGTTGGTAATGATGCAGTGAGGATTCAGGGAGGTGATGAGTGTTGGTGATGATACAGTGAGGATTCAGGGAGGTGATGGGTGTTGGTGATGATGTAGTGAGGATTCAGGGAGGTGATGGGTGTTGGTGATGATGTAGTGAGGAATCAGGGAGGTGATGGGTGTTGGTGATGATGATGCAGTGAGGATTCAGGGAGGTGATGGGTGTTGGTGATGATGATACAGTGAGGATTCAGGGAGGTGATGGGTGTTGGTGAAGATACAGTGAGGATTCAGGGAGGTGATGGGTGTTGGTGATGATACAGTGAGGATTCAGGGAGGTGATGGGTGTTGGTGATGATACAGTGAGGATTCAGGGAGGTGATGCGTGTTGGTGATGATGATACAGTGAGGATTCAGGGAGGTGATGGGTGTTGGTGAAGATACAGTGAGGATTCAGGGAGGTGATGGGTGTTGGTGATGATACAGTGAGGATTCAGGGAGGTGATGGGTGTTGGTGATGATACAGTGAGGATTCAGGGAGGTGATGGGTGTTGGTGATGATGATACAGTGAGGATTCAGGGAGGTGATGGGTGTTGGTGATGATGATACAGTGAGGATTCAGGGAGGTGATGGGTGTTGGTGATGATGATGCAGTGAGGATTCAGGGAGGTGATGGGTGTTGGTGATGATGATACAGTGAGGATTCAGGGAGGTGATGAGTGTTGGTGATGATGCAGTGAGGATTCAGGGAGGTGATGGGTGTTGGTGATGATGTAGTGAGGATTCAGGGAGGTGATGGGTGTTGGTGATGATGCAGTGAGGATTCAGGGAGGTGATGGGTGTTAGTGATGATGTAGTGAGGATTCAGGGAGGTGATGGGTGTTGGTGATGATACAGTGAGGATTCAGGGAGGTGATGAGTGTTGGTGATGATGCAGTGAGGATTCAGGGAGGTGATGGGTGTTGGTGATGATGATACAGTGAGGATTCAGGGAGGTGATGGGTGTTGGTGATGATGATGCAGTGAGGATTCAGGGAGGTGATGGGTGTTGGTGATGATACAGTGAGGATTCAGGGAGGTGATGGGTGTTGGTGATGATACAGTGAGGATTCAGGGAGGTGATGGGTGTTGGTGATGATGCAGTGAGGATTCAGGGGGGTGATGGGTGTTGGTGATGATGATGCAGTGAGGATTCAGGGAGGTGATGAGTGTTGGTGATGAAGCAGTGAGGATTCAGGGAGGTGATGGGTGTTGGTGATGATGCAGTGAGGATTCAGGGAGGTGATGAGTGTTGGTGATGATACAGTGAGGATTCAGGGAGGTGATGGGTGTTGGTGATGATGTAGTGAGGATTCAGGGAGGTGATGGGTGTTGGTGATGATGTAGTGAGGAATCAGGGAGGTGATGGGTGTTGGTGATGATGATGCAGTGAGGATTCAGGGAGGTGATGGGTGTTGGTGATGATGCAGTGAGGATTCAGGGAGGTGATGGGTGTTGGTGATGATGATACAGTGAGGATTCAGGGAGGTGATGAGTGTTGGTGATGATACAGTGAGGATTCAGGGAGGTGATGGGTGTTGGTGATGATACAGTGAGGATTCAGGGAGGTGATGGGTGTTGGTGATGATGATACAGTGAGGATTCAGGGAGGTGATGAGTGTTGGTGATGATACAGTGAGGATTCAGGGAGGTGATGGGTGTTGGTGATGATGATACAGTGAGGATTCAGGGAGGTGATGGGTGTTGGTGATGATACAGTGAGGATTCAGGGAGGTGATGGGTGTTGGTGATGATGATGCAGTGAGGATTCAGGGAGGTGATGGGTGTTGGTGATGATGCAGTGAGGATTCAGGGAGGTGATGGGTGTTGGTGATGATGATGCAGTGAGGATTCAGGGAGGTGATGGGTGTTGGTGATGATGATGCAGTGAGGATTCAGGGAGGTGATGGGTGTTGGTGATGATGATACAGTGAGGATTCAGGGAGGTGATGGGTGTTGCTGATGATGCAGTGAGGATTCAGGGAGGTGATGGGTGTTGGTGATGATGCAGTGAGGATTCAGGGGGGTGATGGGTGTTGGTGATGATGATGCAGTGAGGATTCAGGGAGGTGATGGGTGTTGGTGATGATGATACAGTGAGGATTCAGGGAGGTGATGGGTGTTGCTGATGATGCAGTGAGGATTCAGGGAGGTGATGGGTGTTGGTGATGATGCAGTGAGGATTCAGGGAGGTGATGGGTGTTGGTGATGATGTAGTGAGGATTCTGGGAGGTGATGGGTGTTGGTGATGATACAGTGAGGATTCAGGGAGGTGATGGGTGTTGGTGATGATGCATTGAGGATTCAGGGAGGTGATGGGTGTTGGTGATGATACAGTGAAGATTCAGGGAGGTGATGGGTGTTGGTGATGATGATACAGTGAGGATTCAGGGAGGTGATGGGTGTTGGTGATGATACAGTGAGGATTCAGGGAGGTGATGGGTGTTGGTGATGATGTAGTGAGGATTCTGGGAGGTGATGGGTGTTGGTGATGATACAGTGAGGATTCAGGGAGGTGATGGGTGTTGGTGATGATGATGCAGTGAGGATTCAGGGAGGTGATGGGTGTTGGTGATGATGCAGTGAGGATTCAGGGAGGTGATGGGTGTTGGTGATGATACAGTGAGGATTCAGGGAGGTGATGGGTGTTGGTGATGATACAGTGAAGATTCAGGGAGGTGATGGGTGTTGCTGATGATGATACAGTGAGGATTCAGGGAGGTGATGGGTGTTGGTGATGATACACTGAGGATTCAGGGAGGTGATGGGTGTTGGTGATGATGCAGTGAGGATTCAGGGGGGTGATGGGTGTTGGTGATGATGATACAGTGAGGATTCAGGGAGGTGATGAGTGTTGGTGATGATGATACAGTGAGGATTCAGGGAGGTGATGGGTGTTGGTGATGATGTAGTGAGGATTCTGGGAGGTGATGGGTGTTGGTGATGATGATGCAGTGAGGATTCAGGGTGGTGATGGGTGTTGGTGATGATACAGTGAGGATTCAGGGAGGTGATGGGTGTTGGTGATGATACAGTGAGGATTCAGGGAGGTGATGGGTGTTGGTGATGATACAGTGAGGATTCAGGGAGGTGATGGGTGTTGGTGATGATGTAGTGAGGATTCTGGGAGGTGATGGGTGTTGGTGATGATGTAGTGAGGATTCTGGGAGGTGATGGGTGTTGGTGATGATGATGCAGTGAGGATTCAGGGAGGTGATGGGTGTTGGTGATGATACAGTGAGGATTCAGGGAGGTGATGGGTGTTGGTGATGATGATGCAGTGAGGATTCAGGGAGGTGATGGGTGTTGGTGATGATGCAGTGAGGATTCAGGGAGGTGATGGGTGTTGGTGATGATGCAGTGAGGATTCAGGGAGGTGATATGTGTTGGTGATGATACAGTGAGGATTCAGGGAGGTGATGGGTGTTGGTGATGATACAGTGTGGATTCAGGGAGGTGATGGGTGTTGGTGATGATACAGTGAGGATTCAGGGAGGTGATGAGTGTTGGTGATGATGATACAGTGAGGATTCAGGGAGGTGATGGGTGTTGGTGATGATACAGTGAGGATTCAGGGAGGTGATGGGTGTTGGTGATGATGCAGTGAGGATTCAGGGGGGTGATGGGTGTTGGTGATGATGATACAGTGAGGATTCAGGGAGGTGATGAGTGTTGGTGATGATGATACAGTGAGGATTCAGGGAGGTGATGGGTGTTGGTGATGATGTAGTGAGGATTCTGGGAGGTGATGGGTGTTGGTGATGATGATGCAGTGAGGATTCAGGGTGGTGATGGGTGTTGGTGATGATACAGTGAGGATTCAGGGAGGTGATGGGTGTTGGTGATGATACAGTGAGGATTCAGGGAGGTGATGGGTGTTGGTGATGATACAGTGAGGATTCAGGGAGGTGATGGGTGTTGGTGATGATGTAGTGAGGATTCAGGGAGGTGATGGGTGTTGGTGATGATGTAGTGAGGATTCTGGGAGGTGATGGGTGTTGGTGATGATGATGCAGTGAGGATTCAGGGAGGTGATGGGTGTTGGTGATGATACAGTGAGGATTCAGGGAGGTGATGGGTGTTGGTGATGATGATGCAGTGAGGATTCAGGGAGGTGATGGGTGTTGGTGATGATGCAGTGAGGATTCAGGGAGGTGATGGGTGTTGGTGATGATGCAGTGAGGATTCAGGGAGGTGATGTGTGTTGGTGATGATACAGTGAGGATTCAGGGAGGTGATGGGTGTTGGTGATGATACAGTGTGGATTCAGGGAGGTGATGGGTGTTGGTGATGATACAGTGAGGATTCAGGGAGGTGATGAGTGTTGGTGATGATGATACAGTGAGGATTCAGGGAGGTGATGGGTGTTGGTGATGATACAGTGAGGATTCAGGGAGGTGATGGGTGTTGGTGATGATGCAGTGAGGATTCAGGGAGGTGATGGGTGTTGGTGATGATGCAGTGAGGATTCAGGGAGGTGATGGGTGTTGGTGATGATACAGTGAGGATTCAGGGAGGTGATGGGTGTTGGTGATGATGATGCAGTGAGGATTCAGGAAGGTGATGGGTGTTGGTGATGATGATGCAGTGAGGATTCAGGGAGGTGATGGGTGTTGGTGATGATGATGCAGTGAGGATTCAGGGAGGTGATGGTTGTTGGTGATGATACAGTGAGGATTCAGGGAGGTGATGGGTGTTGGTGATGATACAGTGATGATTCAGGGAGGTGATGAGTGTTGGTGATGATGATGCAGTGAGGATTCAGGGAGGTGATGGGTGTTGGTGATGATGATGCAGTGAGGATTCAGGGAGGTGATGGGTGTTGGTGATGATACAGTGAGGATTCAGGGAGGTGATGGGTGTTGGTGATGATGATGCAGTGAGGATTCAGGGAGGTGATGGGTGTTGGTGATGATACAGTGAGGATTCAGGGAGGTGATGGGTGTTGGTGATGATGATGCAGTGAGGATTCAGGGAGGTGATGGGTGTTGGTGATGATGCAGTGAGGATTCAGGGAGGTGATGCATGTTGGTGATGATACAGTGAGGATTCAGGGAGGTGATGGGTGTTGGTGATGATACAGTGAGGATTCAGGGAGGTGATGAGTGTTGGTGATGATGCAGTGAAGATTCAGGGAGGTGATGGGTGTTGGTGATGATGTCGTGAGGATTCTGGGAGGTGATGGGTGTTGGTGATGATGATACAGTGAAGATTCAGGGAGGTGATGGGTTTTGGTGATGATGATGCAGTGAGGATTCAGGGAGGTGATGGGTGTTGGTGATGATGCAGTGAGGATTCAGGGAGGTGATGGGTGTTGGTGATGATGCAGTGAGGATTCAGGGAGGTGATGGGTGTTGGTGATGATGATACAGTGAGGATTCAGGGAGGTGATGGGTGTTGGTGATGATGCAGTGAGGATTCAGGGAGGTGATGCATGTTGGTGATGATACAGTGAGGATTCAGGGAGGTGATGGGTGTTGGTGATGATACAGTGAGGATTCAGGGAGGTGATGAGTGTTGGTGATGATGCAGTGAAGATTCAGGGAGGTGATGGGTGTTGGTGATGATGTCGTGAGGATTCTGGGAGGTGATGGGTGTTGGTGATGATGATACAGTGAAGATTCAGGGAGGTGATGGGTTTTGGTGATGATGATGCAGTGAGGATTCAGGGAGGTGATGGGTGTTGGTGATGATGATGCAGTGAGGATTCAGGGAGGTGATGGGTGTTGGTGATGATATAGTGATGATTCAGGGAGGTGATGGGTGTTGGTGATGATACAGTGAGGATTCAGGGAGTTGATGGGTGTTGGTGATGATGCAGTGAGGATTCAGGGAGGTGATCGGTGTTGGTGATGATGATACAGTGAGGATTCAGGGAGGTGATGGGTGTTGGTGATGATACAGTGAGGATTCAGGGAGGTGATGGGTGTTGGTGATGATACAGTGAGGATTCAGGGAGGTGATGGGTGTTGGTGATGATACAGTGAGGATTCAGGGAGGTGATGGATGTTGGTGATGATGATGCAGTCAGGATTCAGGGAGGTGATGGGTGTTGGTGATGATGCAGTGAGGATTCAGGGAGGTGATGGGTGTTGGTGATGATGATACAGTGAGGATTCAGGGAGGTGATGAGTGTTGGTGATGATGATACAGTGAGGATTCAGGGAGGTGATGGGTGTTGGTGATGATACAGTGAGGATTCAGGGAGGTGATGGGTGTTGGTGATGATGATACAGTGAGGATTCAGGGAGGTGATGGGTGTTGGTGATGATGATACAGTGAGGATTCAGGGGGGTGATGGGTGTTGGTGATGATGATGCAGTGAGGATTCAGGGAGGTGATGGGTGTTGGTGATGATTATACAGTGAGGATTCAGGGAGGTGATGGGTGTTGCTGATGATGCAGTGAGGATTCAGGGAGGTGATGGGTGTTGGTGATGATGCAGTGAGGATACAGGGAGGTGATGGGTGTTGGTGATGATGTAGTGAGGATTCTGGGAGGTGATGGGTGTTGGTGATGATACAGTGAGGATTCAGGGAGGTGATGGGTGTTGGTGATGATGCATTGAGGATTCAGGGAGGTGATGGGTGTTGGTGATGATACAGTGAAGATTCAGGGAGGTGATGGGTGTTGGTGATGATGATACAGTGAGGATTCAGGGAGGTGATGGGTGTTTTTGATGATACAGTGAGGATTCAGGGAGGTGATGGGTGTTGGTGATGATGTAGTGAGGATTCTGGGAGGTGATGGGTGTTGGTGATGATACAGTGAGGATTCAGGGAGGTGATGGGTGTTGGTGATGATGATGCAGTGAGGATTCAGGGAGGTGATGGGTGTTGGTGATGATGCAGTGAGGATTCAGGGAGGTGATGGGTGTTGGTGATGATACAGTGAGGATTCAGGGAGGTGATGGGTGTTGGTGATGATACAGTGAAGATTCAGGGAGGTGATGGGTGTTGCTGATGATGATACAGTGAGGATTCAGGGAGGTGATGGGTGTTGGTGATGATACACTGAGGATTCAGGGAGGTGATGGGTGTTGGTGATGATGCAGTGAGGATTCAGGGGGGTGATGGGTGTTGGTGATGATGATACAGTGAGGATTCAGGGAGGTGATGAGTGTTGGTGATGATGATACAGTGAGGATTCAGGGAGGTGATGGGTGTTGGTGATGATGTAGTGAGGATTCTGGGAGGTGATGGGTGTTGGTGATGATGATGCAGTGAGGATTCAGGGGGTGATGGGTGTTGGTGATGATACAGTGAGGATTCAGGGAGGTGATGGGTGTTGGTGATGATACAGTGAGGATTCAGGGAGGTGATGGGTGTTGGTGATGATACAGTGAGGATTCAGGGAGGTGATGGGTGTTGGTGATGATGTAGTGAGGATTCTGGGAGGTGATGGGTGTTGGTGATGATGTAGTGAGGATTCTGGGAGGTGATGGGTGTTGGTGATGATGTAGTGAGGATTCTGGGAGGTGATGGGTGTTGGTGATGATGATGCAGTGAGGATTCAGGGAGGTGATGGGTGTTGGTGATGATACAGTGAGGATTCAGGGAGGTGATGGGTGTTGGTGATGATGATGCAGTGAGGATTCAGGGAGGTGATGGGTGTTGGTGATGATGCAGTGAGGATTCAGGGAGGTGATGGGTGTTGGTGATGATGCAGTGAGGATTCAGGGAGGTGATGTGTGTTGGTGATGATACAGTGAGGATTCAGGGAGGTGATGGGTGTTGGTGATGATACAGTGTGGATTCAGGGAGGTGATGGGTGTTGGTGATGATACAGTGAGGATTCAGGGAGGTGATGAGTGTTGGTGATGATGATACAGTGAGGATTCAGGGAGGTGATGGGTGTTGGTGATGATACAGTGAGGATTCAGGGAGGTGATGGGTGTTGGTGATGATGCAGTGAGGATTCAGGGGGGTGATGGGTGTTGGTGATGATGATACAGTGAGGATTCAGGGAGGTGATGAGTGTTGGTGATGATGATACAGTGAGGATTCAGGGAGGTGATGGGTGTTGGTGATGATGTAGTGAGGATTCTGGGAGGTGATGGGTGTTGGTGATGATGATGCAGTGAGGATTCAGGGTGGTGATGGGTGTTGGTGATGATACAGTGAGGATTCAGGGAGGTGATGGGTGTTGGTGATGATACAGTGAGGATTCAGGGAGGTGATGGGTGTTGGTGATGATACAGTGAGGATTCAGGGAGGTGATGGGTGTTGGTGATGATGTAGTGAGGATTCAGGGAGGTGATGGGTGTTGGTGATGATGTAGTGAGGATTCTGGGAGGTGATGGGTGTTGGTGATGATGATGCAGTGAGGATTCAGGGAGGTGATGGGTGTTGGTGATGATACAGTGAGGATTCAGGGAGGTGATGGGTGTTGGTGATGATGATGCAGTGAGGATTCAGGGAGGTGATGGGTGTTGGTGATGATGCAGTGAGGATTCAGGGAGGTGATGGGTGTTGGTGATGATGCAGTGAGGATTCAGGGAGGTGATGTGTGTTGGTGATGATACAGTGAGGATTCAGGGAGGTGATGGGTGTTGGTGATGATACAGTGTGGATTCAGGGAGGTGATGGGTGTTGGTGATGATACAGTGAGGATTCAGGGAGGTGATGAGTGTTGGTGATGATGATACAGTGAGGATTCAGGGAGGTGATGGGTGTTGGTGATGATACAGTGAGGATTCAGGGAGGTGATGGGTGTTGGTGATGATGCAGTGAGGATTCAGGGAGGTGATGGGTGTTGGTGATGATGCAGTGAGGATTCAGGGAGGTGATGGGTGTTGGTGATGATACAGTGAGGATTCAGGGAGGTGATGGGTGTTGGTGATGATGATGCAGTGAGGATTCAGGAAGGTGATGGGTGTTGGTGATGATGATGCATTGAGGATTCAGGGAGGTGATGGGTGTTGGTGATGATGATGCAGTGAGGATTCAGGGAGGTGATGGTTGTTGGTGATGATACAGTGAGGATTCAGGGAGGTGATGGGTGTTGGTGATGATACAGTGATGATTCAGGGAGGTGATGAGTGTTGGTGATGATGATGCAGTGAGGATTCAGGGAGGTGATGGGTGTTGGTGATGATGATGCAGTGAGGATTCAGGGAGGTGATGGGTGTTGGTGATGATACAGTGAGGATTCAGGGAGGTGATGGGTGTTGGTGATGATGATGCAGTGAGGATTCAGGGAGGTGATGGGTGTTGGTGATGATACAGTGAGGATTCAGGGAGGTGATGGGTGTTGGTGATGATGATGCAGTGAGGATTCAGGGAGGTGATGGGTGTTGGTGATGATGCAGTGAGGATTCAGGGAGGTGATGGGTGTTGGTGATGATGATACAGTGAGGATTCAGGGAGGTGATGGGTGTTGGTGATGATGCAGTGAGGATTCAGGGAGGTGATGGATGTTGGTGATGATACAGTGAGGATTCAGGGAGGTGATGGGTGTTGGTGATGATACAGTGAGGATTCAGGGAGGTGATGAGTGTTGGTGATGATGCAGTGAAGATTCAGGGAGGTGATGGGTGTTGGTGATGATGTCGTGAGGATTCTGGGAGGTGATGGGTGTTGGTGATGATGATACAGTGAAGATTCAGGGAGGTGATGGGTTTTGGTGATGATGATGCAGTGAGGATTCAGGGAGGTGATGGGTGTTGGTGATGATGATGCAGTGAGGATTCAGGGAGGTGATGGGTGTTGGTGATGATATAGTGATGATTCAGGGAGGTGATGGGTGTTGGTGATGATACAGTGAGGATTCAGGGAGTTGATGGGTGTTGGTGATGATGCAGTGAGGATTCAGGGAGGTGATCGGTGTTGGTGATGATGATACAGTGAGGATTCAGGGAGGTGATGGGTGTTGGTGATGATACAGTGAGGATTCAGGGAGGTGATGGGTGTTGGTGATGATACAGTGAGGATTCAGGGAGGTGATGGGTGTTGGTGATGATACAGTGAGGATTCAGGGAGGTGATGGATGTTGGTGATGATGATGCAGTCAGGATTCAGGGAGGTGATGGGTGTTGGTGATGATGCAGTGAGGATTCAGGGAGGTGATGGGTGTTGGTGATGATGATACAGTGAGGATTCAGGGAGGTGATGAGTGTTGGTGATGATGATACAGTGAGGATTCAGGGAGGTGATGGGTGTTGGTGATGATACAGTGAGGATTCAGGGAGGTGATGGGTGTTGGTGATGATGATACAGTGAGGATTCAGGGAGGTGATGGGTGTTGGTGATGATGATACAGTGAGGATTCAGGGAGGTGATGGGTGTTGGTGATGATGATACAGTGAGGATTCAGGGAGGTGATGGGTGTTGGTGATGATGATACAGTGAGGATTCAGGGAGGTGATGGGTGTTGGTGATGATGATACAGTGTGGATTCAGGGAGGTGATGGGTGTTGGTGATGATGATACAGTGAGGATTCAGGGAGGTGATGAGTGTTGGTGATGATGCAGTGAGGATTCAGGGAGGTGATGAGTGTTGGTGATGATACAGTGAGGATTCAGGGAGGTGATGGGTGTTGGTGATGATACAGTGAGGATTCAGGGAGGTGATGGGTGTTGGTGATGATACAGTGAGGATTCAGGGAGGTGATGAGTGTTGGTGATGATACAGTGAGGATTCAGGGAGGTGATGGGTGTTGGTGATGATACAGTGAGGATTCAGGGAGGTGATGGGTGTTGGTGATGATACAGTGAGGATTCAGGGAGGTGATGAGTGTTGGTGATGATACAGTGAGGATTCAGGGAGGTGATGGGTGTTGGTGATGATACAGTGAGGATTCAGGGAGGTGATGGGTGTTGGTGATGATACAGTGAGGATTCAGGGAGGTGATGAGTGTTGGTAATGATGATACAGTGAGGATTCAGGGAGGTGATGGGTGTTGGTGATGATGATACAGTGAGGATTCAGGGAGGTGATGGGTGTTGGTGATGATGATACAGTGAGGATTCAGGGAGGTGATGGGTGTTGGTGATGATGTAGTGAGGATTCAGGGAGGTGATGAGTGTTGGTGATGATACAGTGAGGATTCAGGGAGGTGATGGGTGTTGGTGATGATACAGTGAGGATTCAGGGAGGTGATGAATGTTGGTGATGATACAGTGAGGATTCAGGGAGGTGATGGGTGTTGCTGATGATGCAGTGAGGATTCAGGGAGGTGATGGGTGTTGGTGATGATACAGTGAGGATTCAGGGAGGTGATGGGTGTTGTTGATGTTACAGTGAGGATTCAGGGAGGTGATGGGTGTTGGTGATGATGCAGTGAGGATTCAGGGAGGTGATGGGTGTTGGTGATGATGCAGTGAGGATTCAGGGAGGTGATGGGTGTTGGTGATGATACAGTGAGGATTCAGGGAGGTGATGGGTGTTGGTGATGATGCAGTGAGGATTCAGGGAGGTGATGGGTGTTGGTGATGATGCAGTGAGGATTCAGGGAGGTGATGGGTGTTGGTGATGATGCAGTGAGGATTCAGGGAGGTGATGGGTGTTGGTGATGATGATGCAGTGAGGATTCAGGGAGGTGATGGGTGTTGGTGATGATGCAGTGAGGATTCAGGGAGGTGATGGGTGTTGGTGATGATGCAGTCAGGATTCAGGGAGGTGATGAGTGTTGGTGATGATGTAGTGAGGATTCAGGGAGGTGATGGGTGTTGGTGATGATGCAGTGAGGATTCAGGGAGGTGATGGGTGTTGGTGATGATGCAGTGAGGATTCAGGGAGGTGATGGGTGTTGATGATGATGCAGTGAGGATTCAGGGAGGTGATGGGTGTTGGTGATGATGTAGTGAGGATTCAGGGAGGTGATGGGTGTTGGTGATGATGCAGTGAGGATTCAGGGAGGTGATGGGTGTTGGTGATGATGCAGTGAGGATTCAGGGAGGTGATGGGTGTTGATGATGATACAGTGAGGCTTCAGGGAGGTGATCGGTGTTGGTGATGATGATACAGTGAGGATTCAGGGAGGTGATGGGTGTTGATGATGATACAGTGAGGATTCAGGGAGGTGATGGGTGTTGGTGATGATGATGCAGTGAGGATTCAGGGAGGTGATGGGTGTTGGTGATGATACAGTGAGGATTCAGGGAGGTGATGGGTGTTGGTGATGATACAGTGAGGAATCAGGGAGGTGATGAGTGTTGGTGATGAAGCAGTGAGGATTCAGGGAGGTGATGGGTGTTGGTGATGATGTAGTGAGGATTCAGGGAGGTGATGGGTGTTGGTGATGATGATGCAGTGAGGATTCAGGGAGGTGATGGGTGTTGGTGATGATGTAGTGAGGATTCAGGGAGGTGATGGGTGTTGGTGATGATGCAGTGAGGATTCAGGGAGGTGATGGGTGTTGGTGATGATGCAGTTAGGATTCAGGGAGGTGATGGGTGTTGGTGATGATACAGTGAGGATTCAGGGAGGTGATGGGTGTTGGTGATGATACAGTGAGGATTCAGGGAGGTGATTGGTGTTGGTGATGATGCAGTGAGGATTCAGGGAGGTGATGGGTGTTGGTGATGATGCAGTTAGGATTCAGGGAGGTGATGGGTGTTGGTGATGATACAGTGAGGATTCAGGGAGGTGATGGGTGTTGGTGATGATACAGTGAGGATTCAGTGAGGTGATGGGTGTTGGTGATGATGATACAGTGAGGATTCAGGGAGGTGATGAGTGTTGGTGATGATACAGTGAGGATTCAGGGAGGTGATGGGTGTTGGTGATGATGATACAGTGAGGATTCAGGGAGGTGATGAGTGTTGGTGATGATGATACAGTGAGGATTCAGGGAGGTGATGGGTGTTGGTGGTGATGATACACTGAGGATTCAGGGAGGTGATGGGTGTTGGTGATGATACAGTGAGGATTCAGGGAGGTGATGGGTGTTGGTGATGATACAGTGAGGAATCAGGGAGGTGATGAGTGTTGGTGATGAAGCAGTGAGGATTCAGGGAGGTGATGGGTGTTGGTGATGATGTAGTGAGGATTCAGGGAGGTGATGGGTGTTGGTGATGATACAGTGAGGATTCAGGGAGGTGATGGGTGTTGGTGATGATGATACAGTGAGGATTCAGGGAGGTGATGGGTGTTGGTGATGATGATACAGTGAGGATTCAGGGAGGTGATGAGTGTTGGTGATGATGATACAGTGAGGATTCAGGGAGGTGATGGGTGTTGGTGGTGATGATACACTGAGGATTCAGGGAGGTGATGAGTGTTGGTGATGATGATGCAGTGAGGATTCAGGGAGGTGATGGGTGTTGGTGATGATACAGTGAGGATTCAGGGAGGTGATGGGTGTTGGTGATGATGCAGTGAGGATTCAGGGAGGTGATGGGTGTTGGTGATGATACAGTGAGGATTCAGGGAGGTGATGGGTGTTGGTGATGATGCAGTGAGGATTCAGGGAGGTGATAGGTGTTGGTGATGATACAGTGAGGATTCAGGGAGGTGATGGGTGTTGGTGATGATGATACAGTGAGGATTCACGGAGGTGATGGGTGTTGGTGATGATACAGTGAGGATTCAGGGAGGTGATAGGTGTTGGTTATGATACAGTGAGGATTCAGGGAGGTGATGGGTGTTGGTGATGATGATACAGTGAGGATTCAGGGAGGTGATGAGTGTTGGTGATGATGCAGTGTGGATTCAGGGAGGTGATGGGTGTTGGTGATGATACAGTGATGATTCAGGGAGGTGATGGGTGTTGGTGATGATACAGTGAGGATTCAGGGAGGTGATGGGTGTTGGTGATGATGATGCAGTGAGGATTCAGGGAGGTGATGAGTGTTGGTGATGATGATACAGTGCGGATTCAGGGAGGTGATGAGTGTTGGTGATGATGATGCAGTGAGGATTCAGGGAGGTGATGAGTGTTGGTGATGATGATACAGTGAGGATTCAGGAAGGTGATGAGTGTTGGTGATGATGCAGTGAGGATTCAGGGAGGTGATGGGTGTTGGTGATGATACAGTGAGGATTCAGGGAGGTGATGGGAGTTGGTGATGATGCAGTGAGTATTCAGGGAGGTGATGGGTGTTGGTGATGATACAGTGAGGATTCAGGGAGGTGATGAGTGTTGGTGATGATACAGTGAGGATTCAGGGGGGTGATGGGTGTTGGTGATGATACAGTGAGGATTCAGGGAGGTGATGAGTGTTGGTGATGATACAGTGAGGATTCAGGGAGGTGATGGGTGTTGGTGATGATACAGTGAGGATTCAGGGAGGTGATGGGTGTTGGTGATGATGCAGTGAGGATTCAGGGAGGTGATGGGTGTTGGTGATGATGATGCAGTGAGGATTCAGGGAGGTGATGAGTGTTGGTGATGATACAGTGAGGATTCAGGGAGGTGATGGGTGTTGGTGATGATACAGTGAGGATTCAGGGAGGTGATGGGTGTTGGTGATGATGATGCAGTGAGGATTCAGGGAGGTGATGGGTGTTGGTGATGATGCAGTGAGGATTCAGGGAGGTGATGGGTGTTGGTGATGATGCAGTGAGGATTCAGGGAGGTGATGGGTGTTGGTGATGATGATACAGTGAGGATTCAGGGAGGTGATGGGTGTTGGTGATGATGATACAGTGAGGATTCAGGGAGGTGATGAGTGTTGGTGATGATGATACAGTGAGGATTCAGGGAGGTGATGTGTGTTGGTGATGATACAGTGAGGATTCAGGGAGGTGATGGGTGTTGGTGATGATACAGTGAGGATTCAGGGAGGTGATGGGTGTTGGTGATGATACAGTGAGGATTCAGGGAGGTGATGGTTGTTGGTGATGATGATACAGTGAGGATTCAGGGTGGTGATGGGTGTTGGTGATGATGCAATGAGGATTCAGGGAGGTGATGAGTGTTGGTGATGATACAGTGAGGATTCAGGGAGGTGATGAGTGTTGGTGATGATACAGTGAGGATTCATGGAGGTGATGAGTGTTGGTGATGATACAGTGAGGATTCAGGGAGGTGATGAGTGTTGGTGATGATACAGTGAGGATTCATGGAGGTGATGGGTGTTGGTGATGATACAGTGAGGATTCAGGGAGGTGATAGGTGTTGGTTATGATACAGTGAGGATTCAGGGAGGTGATGGGTGTTGGTGATGATGATACAGTGAGGATTCAGGGAGGTGATGAGTGTTGGTGATGATGCAGTGTGGATTCAGGGAGGTGATGGGTGTTGGTGATGATACAGTGATGATTCAGGGAGGTGATGGGTGTTGGTGATGATACAGTGAGGATTCAGGGAGGTGATGGGTGTTGGTGATGATGATGCAGTGAGGATTCAGGGAGGTGATGAGTGTTGGTGATGATGATACAGTGCGGATTCAGGGAGGTGATGAGTGTTGGTGATGATGATGCAGTGAGGATTCAGGGAGGTGATGAGTGTTGGTGATGATGATACAGTGAGGATTCAGGAAGGTGATGAGTGTTGGTGATGATGCAGTGAGGATTCAGGGAGGTGATGGGTGTTGGTGATGATACAGTGAGGATTCAGGGAGGTGATGGGAGTTGGTGATGATGCAGTGAGTATTCAGGGAGGTGATGGGTGTTGGTGATGATACAGTGAGGATTCAGGGAGGTGATGAGTGTTGGTGATGATACAGTGAGGATTCAGGGGGGTGATGGGTGTTGGTGATGATACAGTGAGGATTCAGGGAGGTGATGAGTGTTGGTGATGATACAGTGAGGATTCAGGGAGGTGATGGGTGTTGGTGATGATACAGTGAGGATTCAGGGAGGTGATGGGTGTTGGTGATGATGCAGTGAGGATTCAGGGAGGTGATGGGTGTTGGTGATGATGATGCAGTGAGGATTCAGGGAGGTGATGAGTGTTGGTGATGATACAGTGAGGATTCAGGGAGGTGATGGGTGTTGGTGATGATACAGTGAGGATTCAGGGAGGTGATGGGTGTTGGTGATGATGATGCAGTGAGGATTCAGGGAGGTGATGGGTGTTGGTGATGATGCAGTGAGGATTCAGGGAGGTGATGGGTGTTGGTGATGATGCAGTGAGGATTCAGGGAGGTGATGGGTGTTGGTGATGATGATACAGTGAGGATTCAGGGAGGTGATGGGTGTTGGTGATGATGATACAGTGAGGATTCAGGGAGGTGATGAGTGTTGGTGATGATGATACAGTGAGGATTCAGGGAGGTGATGTGTGTTGGTGATGATACAGTGAGGATTCAGGGAGGTGATGGGTGTTGGTGATGATACAGTGAGGATTCAGGGAGGTGATGGGTGTTGGTGATGATACAGTGAGGATTCAGGGAGGTGATGGTTGTTGGTGATGATGATACAGTGAGGATTCAGGGTGGTGATGGGTGTTGGTGATGATGCAATGAGGATTCAGGGAGGTGATGAGTGTTGGTGATGATACAGTGAGGATTCAGGGAGGTGATGAGTGTTGGTGATGATACAGTGAGGATTCATGGAGGTGATGGGTGTTGGTGATGATACAGTGAGGATTCAGGGAGGTGATGGGTGTTGGTGATGATGATGCAGTGAGGATTCAGGGAGGTGATGGGTGTTGGTGATGATACAGTGAGGATTCAGGGAGGTGATGAGTGTTGGTGATGATACAGTGAGGATTCAGGGAGGTGATGGGTGTTGGTGATGATACAGTGAGGATTCAGGGAGGTGATGGGTGTTGGTGATGATGCAGTGAGGATTCAGGGAGGTGATGAGTGTTCGTGATGAAGCAGTGAGGATTCAGGGAGGTGATGTGTGTTGGTGATGATGTAGTGAGGATTCAGGGAGGTGATGGATGTTGGTGATGATGATGCAGTGAGGATTCAGGGAGGTGATGGGTGTTGGTGATGATGTAGTGAGGATTCAGGGAGGTGATGGGTGTTGGTGATGATACAGTGAGGATTCAGGGAGGTGATGGGTGTTGGTGATGATGCAGTGAGGATTCAGGGAGGTGATGGGTGTTGGTGATGATACAGTGAGGATTCAGGGAGGTGATGGGTGTTGGTGATGATGCAGTGAGGATTCAGGGAGGTGATGGGTGTTGGTGATGATGATACAGTGAGGATTCAGGGAGGTGATGAGTGTCGGTGATGATGATACAGTGAGGATTCAGGGAGGATGCATGATCGAGAAGAAGCAGCTGTTAAATTTTTAAAGCCCCTGTTTATTTTTTCAACTTGACTAATACTTAATACAAGTTGGAATTTGGGATTTTAGAACTCTGATTGCTCAAAACAATCCCTGTTATTTCTCAAGTTAATCTTCAATATAATTTAAATGATTGGACTGGAATTGTTAAGAGATAGTCAGTGGGGTGAGATTTGAAGATGATATCCAGGCTGTAGTATAGTCATAGAGTCATCCAGCACGGATTGAGGCCCTTCGGCCCATCGTGTCCGCGCCGGCCATCAGCCCTGTCTACTCTAATCCCATATTCCAGCATTTGGTCCATAGCCTTGTATGCTATGGCATTTCAAATGCTCATCCAAATGCTTCTTGAATGTTGTGAGGGTTCCTGCCTCCACAACCCTTTCAGGCAGTGAGTTCCAGACTCCAACCACCCTCTGGGTGAAAAAGTTCTTTCTCAAATCCCCTCTAAACCTCCCGCCTTTTACCTTGAATCTATGTCCCCTTGTTATAGAACCCTCAACGAAGGGAAAAAGCTCCTTAGTATCCATCCTATCTGTGCCCCTCATAATTTTGTACACCTCAATCATGTCCCCCCTCAGCCTCCTCTGCTCCAAGGAAAACAAACCCAATCTTCCCAGTCTCTCTTCATAGCTGAAGCGCTCCAGCCCTGGTAACATCCTGGTGAATCTCCTCTGCACCCTCTCCAAAGCGATCACATCCTTCCTGTAGTGTGGCGACCAGAACTGCACACAGTACTCCAGCTGTGTGTCCAGGGCTCATTCCAGTTCCCTTGATCCTGATCTTTAAAATATGAATGGAGCGGCCAATGGGAAGCCCGAAGAATTACTTAACTTGATGAACGAGCATGATTAGCAAATTCACATGACCACAACAAAACCGAGATTGGAGGAGAAACTGTTTGTTTTTCACAGGGCGGTGGGAATGTGGAGCTGACTCCGAGTGAATGTCATTGATTGAAGTTAAAATGTCCCTTGAAAGGGGGTCTGGATCACTCTCTGTTGATAATGGAATTGAGGACAGCTGTTAATATCAGCGCCAATTCTGCTCCGGTCGCTGAAGGAATCATCTTTGTTTCAGGTTGTTTGAGGGGACATACATGATTAGATAGTCATCTCTGATCAATTCCTCATCCAGAGATTCTGCATGGACTGAGAACGATGGACCAATGACCTTCCCTTGCTCTGGGTGTGTTTCTGCTCTTATTTGACTAAGTTAACAACAAGAGTAAACGGATATTTTATCGCATTACTCAACTCTTTTCTGAATTTAGTCTGAGCCAGTGCATAAATACAGGTGTTTGTACAGGAGCTGAGCAGTTGAAACATATCCCCGGTATATTCAGCGATAAGGAACGGGTCAGTGTAATCACTTGGATTGTAATGGTTGAATGTAATCCGGGAAAGGAGGAAAAACAGAACATAAGGCATCCACAACACGATGAAAGTACCAGAAATGGCAAAGAGCAAAATTATCGATTTTCTTCGGCTCTGCATCTCCGGATCACTGTCATTCCCACACGTGCGGTGGCCCTGAAAGCCCCGACGGATTCTGCTGACCATCAAAATATGCCTGATGGTCAAAGCATTGAAGAATAAAATGAGCAGATATGGTGCCAATGGGCAGAGCACGGTGTCGAGCCAGTCAAAGGCCAGCCAGCAAGGCAGCATGTGGTAACTGGGTTTGATCTCCGCTCCCCACTCTACGTGGTTCATTATAGAAACCGGCTCAAATGCAAAGTACAAGGGCACGTTTTTTAAAGAGAACACAACGCACACGGTGACTGTAACCAGAACCGCCGTTCTCTCCGTGCAATATTTCGCTTTCAGCTTCTGGCAACAAATGGCCACAAATCGATCGAAGGTGAAAGTGACTGTGAACCAGACGGAACAGTCAATGGCAGCATAATTGATAACTTCATTCAAACGACGGACAGCTGTGTAGTTCAGGAATGAAAATGGGAAATAGTAATAAAGAATATAATAGACCATTACATTAGAGACAATCACCAGGAGATCCACTGTGGTCATGCCCAATAGGTAGAAAGTGACACCTTTAGATAGACCACAGTTTGCTCGGTACAGAATGACGATCGTCAGTAAATTTGCTGTGGAGGAAAGAGGAAAATGATGAAAATGAGTTGTTCTGCGAACAATACCTGTTCTACTTCAAAATAAACATATCTGGTTTCAAAGTCTCACCGGGAAGTCCAAAGACTGCAAGGACGTGATAGTAACTGAAGGCGATCTGCAGGATGGGTGGTAGTTCCATTTTCTGGGAATAGTGAGCAGTGGTGAATGGGTGTTGCCAGTGGTGGTCCTGGCACACAGCATCCGTTATTTATACCAAAGGGAAATGTCCAGTGATGCAGTTAATGTGCTGAGAGAATGGAAATTCTTACGGTGCATTGAACAAACAACTTCAAATGAAGTGAATGTAATTCTCTCCTGATTATGAATTGTTTTTGTCATGTGATTAAATATCAGATGGTGTATTTTCATCAGACGAAGAAATAGCTGAATTTCCTTTATTTCACAGTAACCTTCTCCCTTTGATGTGAGCGGAATGGTTTGCACTATTTCATGGATCTGTACGTTTGATGCAGTCACAGGAATATTTGATTTGATTCTGACTATTGTTTTACTGTGATTAATTGTAAGAACAGGGGCTGCAGGAAATGGTTGGAGTTGCTCCAAAGCCAGGGGTTACTTGATGAGCTCGGTTCGTTTGCACCGAGTTTACACTGTTTACTGTTTACAGTTTTATATTTATTAATGAACAGAAAATAAATCGATTTAAGGCATTAGCGGTTGAAAGAGGTTTGGGCCGAGCACCGCGCATGTTTCAGGCAAAATGGGCGCCTAAGCATCCAATATGGCGGTGGGCGGTACCTTCTCATTATGAGCTGGAAGTCCAGGGCCTGCTCTACCACATGGACTGCACTGTAGGAGTCCAGGGCCTGCTCTACCGCATGGACTGCTCTGTAGGAGTCCAGGGCCTGCTCTACCACATGGACTGCACTGTAGGAGTCCAGGCCTGCTCTACCACATGGACTGCTCTGTAGGAGTCCAGGGCCTGCTCTACCACATGGACTGCTCTATAGGAGTCCAGGGCCTGCTCTACCACATGGACTGCTCTGTAGGAGTCCAGGGCCTGCTCTACCACATGGACTGCTCTAGGAGTCCAGGGCCTGCTCTACCACATGGACTGCTCTGTAGGAGTCCAGGGCCTGCTCTACCACATGGACTGCTCTGTAGGAGTCCAGGGCCTGCTCTACCACATGGACTGCTCTGTAGGTGTCCAGGGCCTGCTCTACCACATGGACTGCTCTAGGTGTCCAGGGCCTGCTCTACCACATGGACTGCTCTAGGTGTCCAGGGCCTGCTCTACCACATGGACTGCTCTGTAGGTGTCCAGGGCCTGCTCTACCACATGGACTGCTCTAGGAGTCCAGGGCCTGCTCTACCACATGGACTGCTCTAGGTGTCCAGGGCCTGCTCTACCACATGGACTGCTCTAGGAGTCCAGGGCCTGCTCTACCACATGAACTGCTCTAGGAGTCCAGGGCCTGCTCTACCACATGGACTGCACTGCAGGTGTCCAGGGCCTGCTCTACCACATGGACTGCTCTAGGAGTCCAGGGCCTGCTCTACCACATGGACTGCTCTAGGTGTCCAGGGCCTGCTCTACCACATGGACTGCACTGTAGGAGTCCAGGGCCTGCTCTACCACATGGACTGCACTGTAGGTGTCCAGGGCCTGCTCTACCACATGGACTGCTCTGTAGGTGTCCAGGGCCTGCTCTACCACATGGACTGCTCTGTAGGAGTCCAGGGCCTGCTCTACCACATGGACTGCTCTAGGAGTCCAGGGCCTGCTCTACCACATGGACTGCTCTGTAGGAGTCCAGGGCCTGCTCGACCACATGGACTGCTCTGTAGGTGTCCAGGGCCTGCTCTACCACATGGACTGCTCTGTAGGTGTCCAGGGCCTGCTCTACCACATGGACTGCTCTGTAGGTGTCCAGGGCCTGCTCTACCACATGGACTGCTCTAGGAGTCCAGGGCCTGCTCTACCACATGGACTGCACTGTAGGTGTCCAGGGCCTGCTCTACCACATGGACTGCTCTGTAGGTGTCCAGGGCCTGCTCTACCACATGGACTGCTCTAGGAGTCCAGGGCCTGCTCTACCACATGGACTGCTCTGCAGGAGTCCAGGGCCTGCTCTACCACATGGACTGCTCTGTAGGAGTCCAGGGCCTGCTCTACCACATGGACTGCTCTGTAGGTGTCCAGGGCCTGCTCTACCACATGGACTGCTCTGTAGGTGTCCAGGGCCTGCTCTACCACATGGACTGCACTGTAGGTGTCCAGGGCCTGCTCTACCACATGGACTGCTCTAGGAGTCCAGGCCTGCTCTACCACATGGACTGCTCTAGGAGTCCAGGCTTGCTCTACCACATGGACTGCTCTAGGTGTCCAGGGCCTGCTCTACCACATGGACTGCTCTGTAGGAGTCCAGGGCCTGCTCTACCACATGGACTGCTCTAGGAGTCCAGGGCCTGCTCTACCACATGGACTGCTCTGTAGGTGTCCAGGGCCTGCTCTACCACATGGACTGCTCTGTAGGAGTCCAGGGCCTGCTCTACCACATGGACTGCTCTGTAGGTGTCCAGGGCCTGCTCTACCACATGGACTGCTCTAGGAGTCCAGGGCCTGCTCTACCACATGGACTGCTCTAGGTGTCCAGGGCCTGCTCTACCACATGGACTGCTCTGTAGGTGTCCAGGGCCTGCTCTACCACATGGACTGCTCTAGGAGTCCAGGGCCTGCTCTACCACATGGACTGCTCTAGGAGTCCAGGGCCTGCTCTACCACATGGACTGCACTGAGGGTGTCCAGGGCCTGCTCTACCACATGGACTGCTCTAGGAGTCCAGGGCCTGCTCTACCACATGGACTGCTCTGTAGGAGTCCAGGGCCTGCTCTACCACATGGACTGCTCTAGGAGTCCAGGGCCTGCTCTACCACATGGACTGCACTAGGAGTCCAGGGCCTGCTCTACCGCATGGACTGCACTAGGAGTCCAGGGCCTGCTCTACCACATGGACTGCTCCAGGAGTCCAGGGCCTGCTCTACCACATGGACTGCTCTAGGAGTCCAGGGCCTGCTCTACCACATGGACTGCTCTAGGAGTCCAGGGCCTGCTCTACCACATGGACTGCTCTAGGAGTCCAGGGCCTGCTCTACCACATGGACTGCTCTAGGAGTCCAGGGCCTGCTCTACCACATGGACTGCTCTGAGGGTGTCCAGGGCCTGCTCTACCACATGGACTGCTCTAGGAGTCCAGGGCCTGCTCTACCACATGGACTGCACTAGGAGTCCAGGGCCTGCTCTACCACATGGACTGTACTAGGAGTCCAGGGCCTGCTCTACCACATGGACTGCTCCAGGAGTCCAGGGCCTGCTCTACCACATGGACTGCTCTAGGAGTCCAGGGCCTGCTCTACCACATGGACTGCTCTAGGAGTCCAGGGCCTGCTCTACCACATGGACTGCACTAGGAGTCCAGGGCCTGCTCTACCACATGGACTGCTCTAGGAGTCCAGGGCCTGCTCTACCACATGGACTGCTCTGAGGGTGTCCAGGGCCTGCTCTACCACATGGACTGCTCTAGGAGTCCAGGGCCTGCTCTACCACATGGACTGCTCTGTAGGAGTCCAGGGCCTGCTCTACCACATGGACTGCTCTGTAGGTGTCCAGGGCCTGCTCTACCACATGCACTGCTCTAGGTGTCCAGGGCCTGCTCTACCACATGGACTGCTCTGTAGGAGTCCAGGGCCTGCTCTACCACATGAACTGCTCTGTAGGAGTCCAGGGCCTGCTCTACCACATAGACTGCTCTAGGAGTCCAGGGCCTGCTCTACCACATGGACTGCTCTGTAGGTGTCCAGGGCCTGCTCTACCACATGGACTGCTCTGTAGGAGTCCAGGGCCTGCTCTACCACATGGACTGCTCTGTAGGTGTCCAGGGCCTGCTCTACCACATGGACTGCTCTAGGAGTCCAGGGCCTGCTCTACCACATGGACTGCTCTGTAGGTGTCCAGGGCCTGCTCTACCACATGGACTGCTCAAGGAGTCCAGGGCCTGCTCTACCACATGGACTGCTCTGTAGGAGTCCAGGGCCTGCTCTACCACATGGACTGCACTGTAGGTGTCCAGGGCCTGCTCTACCACATGGACTGCTCTCGGAGTCCAGGGCCTGCTCTACCACATGGACTGCTCTGTACGTGTCCAGGGCCTGCTCTACCACATGGACTGCTCTGTAGGTGTCCAGGGCCTGCTCTACCACATGGACTGCTCTGTAGGAGTCCAGGGCCTGCTCTGCCACATGGACTGCTCTAGGAGTCCAGGGCCTGCTCTACCACATGGACTGCTCTAGGAGTCCAGGGCCTGCTCTACCACATGGACTGCTCTAAGGGTTTCCAGGCCTGCTCTACCACATGGACTGCTCTAGGAGTCCAGGGCCTGCTCTACCACATGGACTGCTCTAGGAGTCCAGGGCCTGCTCTACCACATGGACTGCACTGTAGGAGTCCAGGGCCTGCTCTACCACATGGACTGCACTGTAGGAGTCCAGGGCCTGCTCTACCACATGGACTGCTCTGTAGGAGTCCAGGGCCTGCTCTACCACATGGACTGCTCTGTAGGTGTCCAGGGCCGGCTCTACCACATGGACTGCTCTGTAGGAGTCCAGGGCCTGCTCTACCACATGGACTGCTCTGTAGGTGTCCAGGGCCTGCTCTACCACATGGACTGCTCCAGGAGTCCAGGGCCTGCTCTACCACATGGACTGCTCTAGGAGTCCAGGGCCTGCTCTACCACATGGACTGCTCTAGGAGTCCAGGGCCTGCTCTACCACATGGACTGCTCTCGGAGTCCAGGGCCTGCTCTACCACATGGACTGCTCTGTAGGTGTCCAGGGCCTGCTCTACCACATGGACTGCTCTAGGAGTCCAGGGCCTGCTCTACCACATGGACTGCTCTAGGTGTCCAGGGCCTGCTCTACCACATGGACTGCTCTAGGAGTCCAGGGCCTGCTCTACCACATGGACTGCTCTGTAGGTGTCCAGGGCCTGCTCTACCACATGGACTGCTCTGTAGGTGTCCAGGGCCTGCTCTACCACATGGACTGCTCTAGGAGTCCAGGGCCTGCTCTACCACATGGCCTGCTCTGTAGGAGTCCAGGGCCTGCTCTACCACATGGACTGCTCTAGGAGTCCAGGGCCTGCTCTACCACATGGACTGCTCTAGGAGTCCAGGGCCTGCTCTACCACATGGAATGCTCTGCTCTGAGGGTGTCCAGGGCCTGCTCTACTACATGGATTGCTCTCGGAGTCCAGGGCCTGCTCTACCACATGGACTGCTCTGAGGGTGTCCAGGGCCTGCTCGACCACATGGACTGCTCTAGGTGTCCAGGGCCTGCTCTACCACATGGACTGCTCTGTAGGAGTCCAGGGCCTGCTCTACCACATGGACTGCTCTAGGAGTCCAGGGCCTGCTCTACCACATGGACTGCTCTGAGGGTGTCCAGGGCCTGCTCTACCACATGGACTGCTCTGTAGGAGTCCAGGGCCTGCTCTACCACATGGACTGCTCTGTAGGAGTCCAGGGCCTGCTCTACCACATGGACTGCTCTGTAGGTGTCCAGGGCCTGCTCTACCACATGGACTGCTCTGTAGGAGTCCAGGGCCTGCTCTACCACATGGAATGCTCGAGGAGTCCAGGGCCTGCTCTACCACATGGACTTCTCTGTAGGTGTCCAGGGCCTGCTCTACCACATGGACTGCTCTGTAGGTGTCCAGGGCCTGCTCTACCACATGGACTGCTCTAGGTGTCCAGGGCCTGCTCTACCACATGGACTGATCTAGGAGTCCAGGGCCTGCTCTACCACATGGACTGCTCTAGGAGTCCAGGGCCTGCTCTACCACATGGACTGCACTGTAGGAGTCCAGGGCCTGCTCTACCACATGGACTGCTCTAGGAGTCCAGGGCCTGCTCTACCACATGGACTGATCTAGGAGTCCAGGGCCTGCTCTACCACATGGACTGCTCTAGGTGTCCAGGGCCTGCTCTACCACATGGACTGCTCTAGGTGTCCAGGGCCTGCTCTACCACATGGACTGCTCTAGGTGTCCAGGGCCTGCTCTACCACATGGACTGCTCTGTAGGTGTCCAGGGCCTGCTCTACCACATGGACTGCTCTGTAGGAGTCCAGGGCCTGCTCTACCACATGGACTGCACTGTAGGAGTCCAGGGCCTGCTCTACCACATGGACTGCTCTAGGTGTCCAGGCCTGCTCTACCACATGGACTGCACTGTAGGTGTCCACGGCCTGCTCTACCACATGGACTGCTCTGAGGGTGTCCAGGGCCTGCTCTACCACATGGACTGCTCTAGGAGTCCAGAGCCTGCTCTACCACATGGACTGCTCTAGGAGTCCAGGGCCTGCTCTACCACATGGACTGCACTGTAGGTGTCCAGGGACTGCTCCACCACATGGACTGCTCTGAGGGTGTCCAGGGCCTGCTCTACCACATGGACTGCTCTAGGAGTCCAGGCCTGCTCTACCACATGGACTGCTCTGAGGGTGTCCAGGGCCTGCTCTACCACAAGGACTGCTCTGAGGGTGTCCAGGGCCTGCTCTACCACATGGACTGCTCTGAGGGTGTCCAGGGCCTGCTCTACCACATGGACTGCTCTGTAGGAGTCCAGGGCCTGCTCTACCACATGGACTGCACTGTCGGAGTCCAGGGCCTGCTCTACCACATGGACTGCTCTGTAGGTGTCCAGGGCCTGCTCTACCACATGGACTGCTCTGTAGGAGTCCAGGGCCTGCTCTACCACATGGACTGCTCTGTAGGTGTCCAGGGCCTGCTCTACCACATGGACAGCTCTAGGAGTCCAGGGCCTGCTCTACCACATGGACTGCACTGTAGGAGTCCAGGGCCTGCTCTACCACATGGACTGCTCTAGGAGTCCAGGGCCTGCTCTACCACATGGACTGCTCTTGGAGTCCAGGGCCTGCTCCACCACATGGACTGCTCTAGGAGTCCAGGGCCTGCTCTACCACATGGACTGCTCTAGGAGTCCAGGGCCTGCTCTACCACATGGACTGCTCTAGGAGTCCAGGGCCTGCTCTACCACATGGACTGCTCTAGGAGTCCAGGGCCTGCTCTACCACATGGACTGCTCTGAGGGTGTCCAGGGCCTGCTCTACCACATGGACTGCTCTAGGAGTCCAGGGCCTGCTCTACCACATGGACTGCTCTGTAGGAGTCCAGGGCCTGCTCTACCACATGGACTGCTCTAGGAGTCCAGGGCCTGCTCTACCACATGGACTGCTCTGTAGGAGTCCAGGGCCTGCTCTACCACATGGACTGCTCTAGGAGTCCAGGGCCTGCTCTACCACATGGACTGCTCTAGGAGTCCAGGGCCTGCTCTACCACATGGACTGCTCTCGGAGTCCAGGGCCTGCTCTACCACATGGACTGCTCTAGGAGTCCAGGGCCTGCTCTACCACATGGACTGCTCTGTAGGTGTCCAGGGCCTGCTCTACCACATGGACTGCTCTAGGAGTCCAGGGCCTGCTCTACCACATGGACTGCTCTGAGGGTGTCCAGGGCCTGCTCTACCACATGGACTGCTCTAGGAGTCCAGGGCCTGCTCTACCACATGGACTGCTCTTGGAGTCCAGGGCCTGCTCTACCACATGGACTGCTCTAGGAGTCCAGGGCCTGCTCTACCACATGGACTGCTCTGTAGGTGTCCAGGGCCTGCTCTACCACATGGACTGCTCTGTAGGAGTCCAGGGCCTGCTCTACCACATGGACTGGTCTGTAGGTGTCCAGGGCCTGCTCTACCACATGGACTGCTCTAGGAGTCCAGGGCCTGCTCTACCACATGGACTGCTCTCGGTGTCCAGGGCCTGCTCTACCACATGGACTGCTCTAGGAGTCCAGGGCCTGCTCTACCACATGGACTGCTCTGTAGGAGTCCAGGGCCTGCTCTACCACATGGACTGCTCTGAGGGTGTCCAGGGCCTGCTCTACCACATGGACTGCTCTGTAGGAGTCCAGGGCCTGCTCTACCACATGGACTGCTCTAGGAGTCCAGGGCCTGCTCTACCACATGGACTGCACTGTAGGTGTCCAGGGCCTGCTCTACCACATGGACTGCTCTAGGAGTCCAGGGCCTGCTCTACCACATGGACTGCTCTGTAGGAGTCCAGGGCTTGCTCTACCACATGGACTGCTCTAGGAGTCCAGGGCCTGCTCTACCACATGGACTGCACTGTAGGAGTCCAGGGCCTGCTCTACCACATGGACTGCACTGTAGGAGTCCAGGGCCTGCTCTACCACATGGACTGCTCTGTAGGAGTCCAGGGCCTGCTCTACCACATGGACTGCACTGTAGGAGTCCAGGGCCTGCTCTACCACATGGACTTCTCTAGGAGTCCAGGGCCTGCTCTACCACATGGACTTCTCTAGGAGTCCAGGGCCTGCTCTACCACATGGACTGCACTGTAGGAGTCCAGGGCCTGCTCTTCCACATGGACTGCTCTAGGAGTCCAGGGCCTGCTCTACCACATGGACTGCTCTCGGAGTCCAGGGCCTGCTCTACCACATGGACTGCTCTAGGTGTCCAGGGCCTGCTCTACCACATGGACTGCTCTAGGAGTCCAGGGCCTGCTCTACCACATGGACTGCTCTGTAGGAGTCCAGGGCCTGCTCTACCACATGGACTGCTCTGTAGGAGTCCAGGGCCTGCTCTACCACATGGACTGCTCTGTAGGAGTCCAGGGCCTGCTCTACCACATGGACTGCTCTAGGTGTCCAGGGCCTGCTCTACCACATGGACTGCTCTGTAGGAGTCCAGGGCCTGCTCTACCACATGGACTGCACTGTCGGTGTCCAGGGCCTGCTCTACCACATGGACTGCTCTTGGAGTCCAGGGCCTGGTCTACCACATGGACTGCTCTGTCGGAGTCCAGGGCCTGCTCTACCACATGGACTGCTCTGTAGGTGTCCAGGGCCTGCTCTACCACATGGACTGCTCTGTAGGAGTCCAGGGCCTGCTCTACCACATGGACTGCTCTAGGAGTCCAGGGCCTGCTCCACCACATGGACTGCTCTAGGAGTCCAGGGCCTGCTCTACCACATGGACTGCTCTAGGAGTCCAGAGCCTGCTCTACCACATGGACTGCTCTGTAGGTGTCCAGGGCCTGCTCTACCACATGGACTGCTCTAGGAGTCCAGGCCTGCTCTACCACATGGACTGCTCTGAGGTTGTCCAGGGCCTGCTCTACCACATGGACTGCTCTGTAGGTGTCCAGGGCCTGCTCTACCACATGGACTGCACTGTAGGAGTCCAGGGCCTGCTCTACCACATGGACTGCTCTAGGAGTCCAGGGCCTGCTCTACCACATGGACTGCTCTAGGTGTCCAGGGCCTGCTCTACCACATGGACTGCTCTGTAGGAGTCCAGGGCCTGCTCTACCACATGGACTGCTCTGCAGGTGTCCAGGGCCTGCTCTACCACATGGACTGCTCTGAGGGTGTCCAGGGCCTGCTCTACCACATGGACTGCTCTGTAGGTGTCCAGGGCCTGCTCTACCACATGGACTGCTCTAGGAGTCCAGGGCCTGCTCTACCACATGGACTGCTCTAGGAGTCCAGGCCTGCTCTACCACATGGACTGCACTGTAGGAGTCCAGGGCCTGCTCTACCACATGGACTGCTCTGTAGGAGTCCAGGGCCTGCTCTACCACATGGACTGCTCTAGGAGTCCAGGGCCTGCTCTACCACATGGACTGCTCTGTAGGAGTCCAGGGCCTGCTCTACCACATGGACTGCTCTAGGAGTCCAGGGCACCACCAGAACTATTTAAAGTAATAAATCAAATTTAATCAAATATTCAAATTAGGGTCCTACCTTGTTGTCCAATCCTTTTCTGATATTGGGGTTCCCAGGGCCGGATTCACCATGTGACACATTTGGCCATGAACACGTTCGCTAACGGACAGGCAGGACCCTTCAACAGTACTATTTAGTGGGCTTATCCATCGTAGAAACATAAAACACAGAAAGAGGCCATTCGGCCTTTCGTGCCTGTGCCAGCTCTCTGAAAGAGCTATTCAATCAGTACTATTCCCCTGCTCTTTCCCCTGCAAATTTCCTCTGATCAAGTATGTATCCAATTCCCTTTTGAAAGTTACTATTGAATCTGCTTCCACTGCCCCCTCAGGCAGTGACTTCCAGATCATCACAACTCACTGCCTAAAAAAAAATGCTAATTTCCCCCCTTGATTTTTTTGCCGATCACCTTAAATCTGTGTCCTCTGGTTACCGACCCTTCTGCCACTGGAATCAGTTTTCCTTATTTACTCTGTCAAAACCCTTCATGATTTTGAACACGTCTATCAAATCTCCCCTTAACCTTCTCTGCTCTAAGGAGAACAATCCCAGCTTCTCCAGTCTATCCACGTAACTGATGTCCCTCATCCCTGGTACGATTATGGTAAATCTCTTCTACACCCTCTCTAAGGCCTTCACATCCTTCCTAAAGTGTGGATCTCAGAATTGGACACAATACTCCAGCTGAGGCCTGACCAGTGTTTTATAAAGGTTTAGCATAACTTCCTTGTTTTTGTACTCTATGCCTTTATGTATACAGCCAAGAGTTTCATATGCTTTTTGAACAGACTTATTAACTTGTCCTGCCACCTTCAAAGAACCATAGAATCATATCAGCACAGAAGGAGGCTATTTGGCCCATCGAGCCCATGCCGGCTCTTTGTAAGAGTAATCCAGTTAGTCCCATTCCCCCGCTCTTTCCCCGTAGCCTTGCAAATTCATTCTCTTCAAGTTATGTAATTCCTTTCTGAAAGCCACGATTGAATCACCCTTTCAAGTGTAAGGAGTCTTACAACACCAGGTTATAGTCCAACAGCTTTATTTGGAATCACAAGCTTTCGGAGCTTTCCTCCTTCGTCAGGTGAGTGAAGGATTCCATAAAGGCACAGCATATATAGTCAGAGAACAATGCGTGGTGATTACAGATAATCTTTCCAACTGCCCGTTATCACACCTCGGCAGAGAGATAATCAAAGCAATCAAAGCAATATAATCAAAGCAATCAGACAGAGAAACATTTCATCCCAGACTACTGAATACACAAGCGGTCATAACACAAAGACAGGGAGAGAGAGAGGCACCCGAAAGGCAGCGAAAGAGAGAGAATGACCAGCTGGTGGGGTTACGTGCAGCGTGACATGAACCCAAGATCCCGGTTGAGGCCGTCCTCATGTGTGCGGAACTTGGCTATCAATTTCTGCTCGACGATTTTGCGTTGTCGTGTGTCTCGAAGGCCGCCTTGGAGAACGCTTACTGTCTGATTGCTTTGATTATATTGCTTTGATTGCTTTGATTATCTCTCTGCCGAGGTGTGATAACGGGCAGTTGGAAAGATTATCTGTAATCACCGGGCATTGTTCTCTGACTATATATGCTGTGCATTTACGGAATCCTACACTCACCTGATGAAGGAGCAAAGCTCCGAAAGCTTGTGATTCCAAATAAAACTGTTGGGCTATAACCTGGTGTTGTGCGACTCCTTACATTTGTCCACCCCAGTCCATCACCAGCATCTCCACATCATGACCACCCTTTCAGGCAGCGCATTCCAGATCATAACTACTCGCTGGGTAAAAAAGTTTTTCCTCATGTTGCCTTTGGTTCTTTTGCCAATCACCTTAAATCTGTGTCCTCTGGTTCTCAAACCTTCTGCCAATGAGAACAGTCTCTCTTTCTTTACTTTATCTAAACCCTTCATGATTTTGAATACCTCTATCAAATCTCCTCTCAACCTTTTATGCTCTGAGGAGAACAACCCCAGCTTCTCCAGTCTATCCACGTAACTAAAGTCCCTCATCCCTGGAATCATTCTAGTAAATCTCCTCTGCACCCTCTCTAAGGCCTTCACATCCTTCCTAAAGTGCGGTGCCCAGAACTGGACACAATACTCCAGTTGTGGCCGAACCAGTGTTTTATAAAGGTTCAACATAACCTCCTTGCTTTTGTACTCTGTGCCTCTATTTATAAAGCCCAGGATCCCGTATGCTTTTTTAACCGCTTTCTCAGCCTGCCCTGCCACCTTCAAAGATTTGTGCACATATACCCCCAGATCTCTATGCTCTTGCACCCCCTTTAGAATTGTGCCCTCTAGTTTATATTGCCTCTCCTTGTTCTTCCTGCCAAAATGTATCACTTCACAATTCTCTGTGTTTAATTCCATCTGCCACGTGTCCGCCCATTCCACCAGCCTGTCTATATCCTCTTGAAGTCTATCATTATCCTCCTCACTGTTCACTACACTTCCAAGTTTTGTGTCATCTGCAAATTTTGAAATTGTGCCCTGTACACCCAAGTCCAAGTATTATATATCAAGAAAAGCAGTGGTCCCAGCACTGACCCCTGGGGAACACCACTGTACACCTCCCTCCAGTCCGAAAAACAACCGTTCATCACTACTCTCTGTTTCCTGTCACTTAGCCAATTCTGTATCCATGCTGCCACTGCCCCTTTTATTCAATGCCTTTCAGTTTTGCTAACAAGCCTATTATCTGGCACTTTATCAAACGCCTTTTGAAAGTCCATATACACCACATCAACCACTTTGCCCTCATCAACCCTCTCATCCACAACTGGAGTATTGTGTCCAGTTCTGGGCACCGCACTTTAGGAAAGATGTGAAGACCTTAGAGAGGGTGCAGAAGAGATTTACTAGAATGATTCCAGGATTGAGGGACTTTAGTTACGTGGATAGACTGGAGATGATGGGGTTGTTCTCCTTGGAACAGAGATGGTTGCGAGGAGATTTGATCGAGGTTTTCAAAATCATGAAGGGCCTAGACAGAGTAGATAGAGAGAAACTGTTCCCATTGGCGGAAGGGTCAAGAACCAGAGGACATAGATTTAAAGTGATTGGCAGAAGAACCAAAGGTGACATGAGGAAAAACTTTTTTTACCCAGCGAGTGGTTAGGATCTGGAATACACTGCCCGAGGGGGTGGTGGAGGCAGATTCAATCATGGCCTTCAAAAGGGAACTGGATAAGTACTTGAAAGGAAAAAAATGGCAGGGCTACGGGAAAAGGGCGAGGGAGTGGGACTAGCTGAATTGCTCTTGCAGAGAGCCGGCACGGACTCGATAAGCTGAATGGCTTCCTTCCGTGCTGTAACCTTTCTATGATTCTATGAAATAGTACATCAACGAATAAGGTCAAAGCAGAGAACGATGGTAAAAAGGTTAAAATTAAAGGCTCTTTATCTGAATAACAAAAGCATTCGTAACAAGATAGAGGAATTAGTGGCACAAATAGAGATAAATGGGTTTGATCTAATAGTCATTACAGAGACATGGTTACAAGGTGACCAAGGCTGTGAACTAAATAGTCCAGGGTACATGTTGTTTCAAAAAGACAGGCAGAATGGAAAAGAAGGGGGGGAAGCCCTGATAATAAAGGATGACATAAGGACATTAGTTCTGACAGGGTTAATTAGTAATCTCACAGTAAAGGAAACTCTGGGGAAGAGTGATCATAATATGATAGAATTTCACATTGAGTTTGAGAGTAACATACTTAAATCCGAAACTAGAGTCTTAAACTTAAATAAAGCCAATTACATAGGTATGAGGGGCGAGTTGGCTAAGGTGGATTGGGAAATTAGATTAAAAGGTTTGATGGTAGATAAGCAATGGCGAACATTTAAAGAAATATTTCATAATTCTCAATGAATATACATTTGATTGAGAAATAAAAACTCCACGGGAAAATCAATCTATCCATGGCTAGCTAAAGAAGTTAAAATAGTATTAGATTAAAAGAAATGGTGTATAATGTTGCAAAGAATAGTAATAAGCCTGAGGATTGGGAGAGTTTTAGAAACCAGCAACGGGAATCCAAAAAATTGGCTAAAAGGGAGAAAATAGAATATGAGAGTAAATTAGCAATAAATATAAAAGCAGATTGTAAGAGCTTCTACAAGTTTGTAAAAAGGAAGAGATTAGCAAAAGTAAACGTTAATCCCTTAGAGGCTGAGACAGGAGAAATTATAATGGGGAATAAGGAAATGGCAGAGACGTTAAACAAATATTTTGTATCTTTCTTCACAGTAGAAGACATGAAAACGTACCAGAAATAGTGGGGAACTAAGGGGCTAATGAGAGTGAGGAACTTAAAATAATTAATATCTGTAGGGAAAAACTACTGGAGAAATTAATAGGACTAAAAGTCAATAAATCCCTGGACCTGATGGCCGACATCCGAGGGTTGTAAAAGAGGTGGTTGCAGAGTTAGTGGATGCATTGGTTGTGATCGTCCAAAATTCTCTAGATTCTAGAATGGTTCCAGTGGATTGGAAGGTAGAAAATGTAAAACTGTATTCAAGAAAGGAGGGAGAGAGAAAACAGGGAACTAAAGGCCAGTTAGCCTGACATCGGGAAAATGATGGAATCCATTATTAAGAAAGTGGTAACAGGGCACTTAGAAAATCACAATATGATTAGGCAGAGTCAACATGGTTTTATGAAAAGGAAATCGTGTTTAACAAATTTATTAGAGTTCTTCGAGGATGTAACTAGCAGGGTAGATAAAGGGGAATCAGTGGATGTAGTATATTTGAATTTTCAAAAGGCATTCGATAAGGTGCCACATAAAAGATTGCTATGCAAGATAAGGACTCATGGGATTGGGGTAATATATTAGCATGGATAGAGGATTGGCTAACGAACAGAAAAGAGAGAGTAGGAATAAACGGGTCATTTTCAGGTGCTTGGGCCTCAGCTATTTACAATCTATATTAATGACTTAGATGAAGGGACCGAGTGTAATGTATCCAAATTTGCTGATGATACAAAGCTAGGTGGGAAAGTAAACTGTGAGAAGGATACAAAGAGTCTGCAAAGGGATAGAGTCAGGTTAGGTGACTGGGCAAGAAGGTGGCAGATGGAGTATAATTTGGGAAAATGTGAGGTTATTCACTTTGGTTGGAAGAATAGAAAAACAGAATATTTTTTAAATGGTGAGAAACTATTAAAGTTGGTGTTCAGAGAGATTTGGGTGTCCTCATACAAGAAACACAAAAAGTTAGTGTGCAGGTACAGCAAGCAATTAGGAAGGCAAATGTACATTGGCCTTTATTGCAAGGAGGTTGGAGCTCAAGAGTAAGGAAGTCTTGCTACAGTTGTACAGAGATTTGGTTAGACCTCACCTGGAGTATTGTGTACAGTTTTGGTCTCCTTATCTAAGGAAGGATATACTTGCCTTGCAAGTGGTTCAATGAAGGTTCACTAGATTGATTCCTGGGATGAGAGGGTTGTCCTATGAGGAGAGATTGAGTAGAATGGGCCTATACTCTCTGGAGTTTAGAAGAATGAGAGGTGATCTCATTGAAATATAAAATATTTGAAGGGGGCTTGACAGGGTAGATGCTGAGAGATTGTTTCCCCCGGCTGGAGAGTCTAGAACTAAAGGGCACAGCCTCAGGATAAGGGGTCGGCCATTTACGACTGAGATGAGGAGGAATTTCTTCACTGAGAGGGTTATGAATCTTTGGAATTCTTTACACCAGAGGGCTGTGGATGTTGAGTCACTGAGTATATTCAAGGCTGAGATCGATAGATTTTTGGACTTGAGGGGAATCAAGGGATATGGGGATTGGGCGGGAAAGTGGAGTTGAGGTTGAAGATCAGCCATGATCTGATTGATTGGTGGAGCAGGCTCGAGGGGCCGAATGGCCCACTCCTGCTCCTATTTCTTATGTTCTTAAAGTGGTGGTAATTGATCGGGACCAATCCCATGGAATTTCTGGCTGCTAATGCCAGAATTCCGCCTGGAAACTAAACCATAATCTGCCTTACTATTTCAATTCAAATCAAGCCTGCCAGACGAGGGGTCACTGGTGAATACGATTCTAAGGGCATATTCAGGACTGACCACACAGAAAGAGTGATCAGTATATGGAATGGGCTCCTGGGAAGAGTCAACAGTTGTCCCGGAGGCTTTCCTTTGATATCACTAATGGTGACTTCTAGGTTACATTAAGCTAATGTGGAACCACAGGTACCTAAAAGAGGGAGAGAGAAAAGAAAGATTTGCATTTTTATAGTGCCTTTCACGACTTCAGGGCTTCCCAGAATGCTTGACAGCCAATGAAATACTTTTGAATTGTAGTTACTATTGTAATGTGGGAAACATGACATTCAATTTGCGCACAGCAAGATCCCACAAATAGCAATGAGACGATGACCAGATAATCTGTATTAGTGATGTTGGTTGAATGATAAATTCTGATTAGGACACCGGGAGAGCACCCATGGTCTTTGTATAGTGCCACAGGATATTTTACATTCACCTGAGGAGGTAAATGAGGCCTTGGTCTCATCTGAAAGACGGCCCCTCCGACAGTGCAGCACTCCCTCAGTACTGACCCTCCGACAGTGCAGGGCTCTCTCAGTACTGACCCTCCGACAGTGCAGGACTCTCTCAGTACTGACCCTCCGACAGTGCAGCACTCCCTCAGTACTGACCCTCCGACAGTGCAGGACTCTCTCAGTACTGACCCTCCGACAGTGAAGGACTCTCTCAGTACTGACCCTCCGACAGTGCAGCACTCTCTCAGTACTGACCCTCCGACAGTGCAGGACTCCCTCAGTACTGACCCCACCGACAGTGCAGCACTCCCTCAGTACTGCCCCTCCGACAGTGCAGGACTCCCTCAGTACTGACCCCTCCGACAGTGCAGCACTCCCTCAGTACTGACCCTCCGACAGTGCAGCACTCCCTCAGTACTGACCCTCCGACAGTGCAGGACTCTCTCAGTACTGACCCTCCGACAGTGCAGGACTCTCTCAGTACTGACCCTCCGACAGTGCAGCACTCCCTCAGTACTGACCCTCCGACAGTGCAGGACTCTCTCAGTACTGATCCTCCGACAGTGCAGCACTCCCTCAGTACTGACCCTCCGACAGTGCAGGACTCTCTCAGTACTGACCCTCCGACAGTGCAGGACTCTCTCAGTACTGACCCTCCGACAGTGCAGCACTCACTCAGTACTGACCCCTCCGACAGTGCAGCGCTCTCTCAGTACTGACCCTCCGACAGTGCAGGACTCTCTCAGTACTGACCCTCCAACAGTGCGGCGCTCCCTCAGTACTGACCCTCCGACAGTGCAGGACTCTCTCAGTACTGCCCCTCCGACAGTGCAGCGCTCTCTCAGTACTGACCCTCCGACAGTGCAGGACTCCCTCAGTACTGACCCCTCCGACAGTGCAGCACTCCCTCAGTACTGCCCCTCCGACAGTGCAGGACTCCCTCAGTACTGCCCCTCCGACAGTGCAGGGCTCTCTCAGTACTGACCCTCCGACAGTGCAGGACTCTCTCAGTACTGACCCTCCGACAGTGCAGCACTCACTCAGTACTGACCCTCCGACAGTGCAGCGCTCTCTCAGTACTGACCCTCCGACAGTGCAGGACTCTCTCAGTACTGACCCTCCGACAGTGCAGGACTCTCTTAGTACTGACCCTCCGACAGTGCAGGACTCTCTCAGTACTGACCCTCCGACAGTGCAGCACTCACTCAGTACTGACCCTCCGACAGTGCAGCGCTCTCTCAGTACTGACCCTCCGACAGTGCAGGACTCTCTCAGTACTGACCCTCCGACAGTGCGGCGCTCCCTCAGTACTCACCCTCCGACAGTGCAGCGCTCTCTCAGTACTGACCCTCCGACAGTGCAGGACTCTCTCAGTACTGACCCTCCGACAGTGCGGCGCTCCCTCAGTACTGCCCCTCCGACAGTGCAGCGCTTTCTCAGTACTGACCCTCCGACAGTGCAGGACTCCCTCAGTACTGACCCCTCCGACAGTGCAGCACTCCCTCAGTACTGCCCCTCCGACAGTGCAGGACTCCCTCAGTACTGACCCCTCCGACAGTGCAGCACTCCCTCAGTACTGCCCCTCCGACAGTGCAGCGCTCTCTCAGTACTGACCCTCCGACAGTGCAGGACTCTCTCAGTACTGACCCTCCGACAGTGCAGGACTCTCTCAGTACTGACCCTCCGACAGTGCAGGACTCTCTCAGTACTGACCCTCCGACAGTGCAGCACTCTCTCAGTACTGACCCTCCGACAGTGCGGCGCTCCCTCAGTACTGACCCTCCAACAGTGCAGGACTCTCTCAGTACTGCCCCTCCGACAGTGCAGCGCTTTCTCAGTACTGACCCTCCGACAGTGCAGGACTCCCTCAGTACTGACCCCTCCGACAGTGCAGCACTCCCTCAGTACTGCCCCTCCGACAGTGCAGGACTCCCTCAGTACTGACCCCTCCGACAGTGCAGCACTCCCTCAGTACTGCCCCTCCGACAGTGCAGCGCTCTCTCAGTACTGACCCTCCGACAGTGCAGGACTCTCTCAGTACTGACCCTCCGACAGTGCAGGACTCTCTCAGTACTGACCCTCCGACAGTGCAGCACTCACTCAGTACTGACCCTCCGACAGTGCAGGACTCTCTCAGTACTGACCCTCCGACAGTGCAGCACTCACTCAGTACTGACCCTCCGACAGTGCAGGACTCTCTCAGTACTGACCCCTCCGACAGTGCAGCACTCCCTCAGTACTGCCCCTCCGACAGTGCAGGACTCCCTCAGTACTGCCCCTCCGACAGTGCAGGGCTCTCTCAGTACTGACCCTCCGACAGTGCAGGACTCTCTCAGTACTGACCCTCCGACAGTGCAGCACTCACTCAGTACTGACCCTCCGACAGTGCAGCGCTCTCTCAGTACTGACCCTCCGACAGTGCAGGACTCTCTCAGTACTGACCCTCCGACAGTGCAGGACTCTCTCAGTACTGACCCTCCGACAGTGCAGCACTCTCTCAGTACTGACCCTCCGACAGTGCAGGACTCCCTCAGTACTGACCCCTCCGACAGTGCAGCACTCCCTCAGTAATGCCCCTCCGACAGTGCAGGACTCCCTCAGTACTGACCCCTCCGACAGTGCAGCACTCCCTCAGTACTGACCCTCCGACAGTGCAGCACTCCCTCAGTACTGACCCTCCGACAGTGCAGGACTCTCTCAGTACTGACCCTCCGACAGTGCAGGACTCTCTCAGTACTGACCCTCCGACAGTGCAGCACTCCCTCAGTACTGACCCTCCGACAGTGCAGGACTCTCTCAGTACTGATCCTCCGACAGTGCAGGACTCTCTCAGTACTGATCCTCCGACAGTGCAGGACTCTCTCAGGACTGACCCTCCGACAGTGCAGGACTCTCTCAGTACTGACCCTCCGACAGTGCAGGACTCTCTCAGTACTGACCCTCCGACAGTGCAGCACTCACTCAGTACTGACCCCTCCGACAGTGCAGCGCTCTCTCAGTACTGACCCTCCGACAGTGCAGGACTCTCTCAGTACTGACCCTCCAACAGTGCGGCGCTCCCTCAGTACTGACCCTCCGACAGTGCAGGACTCTCTCAGTACTGACCCTCCGACAGTGCAGCACTCACTCAGTACTGACCCTCCGACAGTGCAGCACTCACTCAGTACTGACCCTCCAACAGTGCGGCGCTCCCTCAGTACTGACCCTCCGACAGTGCAGCGCTCTCTCAGTACTGACCCTCCGACAGTGCAGGACTCCCTCAGTACTGACCCCTCCGACAGTGCAGCACTCCCTCAGTACTGCCCCTCCGACAGTGCAGGACTCCCTCAGTACTGCCCCTCCGACAGTGCAGGGCTCTCTCAGTACTGACCCTCCGACAGTGCAGGACTCTCTCAGTACTGACCCTCCGACAGTGCAGGACTCTCTCAGTACTGCCCCTCCGACAGTGCAGCGCTCTCTCAGTACTGACCCTCCGACAGTGCAGGACTCCCTCAGTACTGACCCCTCCGACAGTGCAGCACTCCCTCAGTACTGCCCCTCCGACAGTGCAGGACTCCCTCAGTACTGCCCCTCCGACAGTGCAGGGCTCTCTCAGTACTGACCCTCCGACAGTGCAGGACTCTCTCAGTACTGACCCTCCGACAGTGCAGCACTCACTCAGTACTGACCCTCCGACAGTGCAGCGCTCTCTCAGTACTGACCCTCCGACAGTGCAGCGCTCCCTCAGTACTGACCCTCCGACAGTGCAGGACTCTCTCAGTACTGACCCTCCGACAGTGCAGGACTCTCTCAGTACTGACCCTCCGACAGTGCAGCACTCACTCAGTACTGACCCTCCGACAGTGCAGCGCTCTCGCAGTACTGACCCTCCGACAGTGCAGGACTCTCTCAGTACTGACCCTCCGACAGTGCGGCGCTCCCTCAGTACTCACCCTCCGACAGTGCAGCGCTCTCTCAGTACTGACCCTCCGACAGTGCAGGACTCTCTCAGTACTGACCCTCCGACAGTGCGGCGCTCCCTCAGTACTCACCCTCCGACAGTGCAGCGCTCTCTCAGTACTGACCCTCCGACAGTGCAGGACTCTCTCAGTACTGACCCTCCGACAGTGCGGCGCTCCCTCAGTACTGACCCTCCTACAGTGCAGGACTCTCTCAGTACTGACCCTCCGACAGTGCGGCGCTCCCTCAGTACTGACCCTCCGACAGTGCAGCACTCCCTCAGTACTGACCCCTCCGACAGTGCAGCACTCCCTCAGTACTGACCCCTCCGACAGTGCAGCACTCCCTCAGTACTGCCCCTCCGACAGTGCAGCACTCTCTCAGTACTGACCCTCCGACAGTGCAGGACTCTCTCAGTACTGACCCTCCGACAGTGCAGGACTCTCTCAGTACTGACCCTCCGACAGTGCAGCACTCACTCAGTACTGACCCTCCGACAGTGCAGGACTCTCTCAGTACTGACCCTCCGACAGTGCAGCACTCACTCAGTACTGACCCTCCGACAGTGCAGGACTCTCTCAGTACTGACCCTCCGACAGTGCGGCGCTCCCTCAGTACTGACCCTCCGACAGTGCAGGACTCTCTCAGTACTGACCCTCCGACAGTGCAGGACTCTCTCAGTACTGACCCTCCGACAGTGCAGCGCTCTCTCAGTACTGACCCTCCGACAGTGCAGGACTCCCTCAGTACTGACCCCTCCGACAGTGCAGCACTCCCTCAGTACTGCCCCTCCGACAGTGCAGCACTCCCTCAGTACTGACCCTCCGACAGTGCAGCCCTCCCTCAGTACTGACCCTCCGACAGTGCAGCGCTCCCTCAGTACTGCACTGGAGTGTCAGCCTGGATCATGTGCTCAAGTCCCTGGAGCGGGACCTGAACCCACTGCTTTCTGACTCAGAGATGAGAGTGCGACCAACTGAGCCACGGCAGACACCAGAGCGAGAGGGAGAGGAGAATAAATAAGTAAATAAATAAATACACATTAGGGGACAAAAAGACAAAGAGGAGGGATGAAAATGATAGAATGGGAACAGACAGAGAGAAATTCAGGGCAAAGAGATAGAAAGATCCAGAAGATATGAGTGAAGAAAGATCAGACCAGAGTAACACAGACAATGTAATCAGGGTGTCAGGAGACAGAAATCTACTCAAAGAGCAAATCACAGAGAAGAGAGACTGAGGCAATGGCACTACATGTTGTCAACATGGCTAGCCCTTTACAAATCTGGACTGGCTGCACTTCACTAATCCCTGGCTTTCTAGGTGAGTATTAATCTGATCCAATATCGTGGCCTTTGGGAGATAACCAGTGTTGCACTGCCTGATCAATCGTGACTTGGTTTATCCCTTTCTCCCTTTTGATTCCAGGTTTGACATTGCCGATTCCCCAGCCCTCTGCCTCAAGTTCCATAATCCAAGGGGATTTGTAGTTACAGGCTCAGGTACTTCCTCTCGAGCTTCCCTCGCCGTGACACTGTCAGGGCCCAGAGCCTTGCCGACCATGAGCATCGACAATGTTTCCTGCACATCTTCCTCATCCTATCGAACTGCTTCACCTCTTGCTCTTGTACCCTGTCATTCCCACCACCGCACTCTTTTATGAAAACTAAGGCAAAATATCAGTTTAGTGTCTGTATCATTCCTGTATCTTCCTTAAGGAAATTTAATTTTTATCTCGAATTAGTCCTGTCCATTCTTTAACGATCTTTCTACTTATTGAAAGATGGAAACAGGCCATTCAGGCCCAACGAGCCTGTGTTGGTGTTCACCCTCCACAAAAGCAAATAGTTCAATGAGCATTTACCCGCCCTGTTCCCACATCCCTTCAACTCCTTTTCTGTCACTCATCGATCCAACCTAATTTTTGAATGTTGACATAGTTCCTGCCACAACACCTTCTCTGTGTGACGAAGTTTCTCCTGCCCTTTGTAATAAATCTCTGACATTCAATCCTGCATCTCTGCCCCTCGCTCTCGGACCTCAGTGACTGGAAGCAGGCTGATTCTATCTCTGCTGGTGCCAACTTTTTATAATTTTAAACACCCATTACTTTATGTGTGTATAAAATCCCTTTATTCTCACTGTCTTCAGCCCTCCTGAGCTGTTTCATTCCCTTTATGTTTTGTATCTTCAGCGAAAATTTGTTTAATGTTATTAGCCCTAGATTTCATATTTGCCTCTTTTCAAATCTAATTTTAATTTCAATCCCTGTCCTCATCCAAAGTCTCCCACCTATTTCTCCAGACCCTTTACTTCCTGTGGGAGTATGTCCCAGTGGAGCCCAATCATTTCAGGTTTCAACACTTCCCATTGGGGATTGGAGGATCTTATTTTCCAATCTTCCTTTCCAATTTAGAGTCATAGAGTCATAGAGTTATACAGCACGGATAGAGGCCCTTCGGCCCATCGTGTCCGCGCCGGCCATCAAGCCCTGTCTAATCTAATCCCATATTCCAGCATTTGGTCCGTAGCCTTGTATGCTGTGGCATTTCAAGTGCTCATCCAAATGCTTCTTGAATGTTGTGAGGGTTCCTGCCTCCACAACCCTTTCAGGCAGTGAGTTCCAGACTCCAACCACCCTCTGGGTGAAAAAGTTCTTTCTCAAATCCCCTCTAAACCTCCCGCCTTTTACCTTGAATCTATGTCCACATTACCCACTGTCAGTCAGAGCACTGTCTACATTCCCCACTGTCAGTCAGAGCACTGTCTACATTACCCACTGTCAGTCAGAGCACTGTCTACATTACCCACTGTCAGTCAGAGCACTGTCTACATTATCCACTGTCAGTCAGAGCACTGTCCACATTATCCACTGTCAGTCAGAGCACTGTCGACATTCCCCACTGTCAGTCAGAGCACTGTCTACATTACCCAGCGTCAGTCAGAGCACTGTCTACATTACCCAGCGTCAGTCAGAGCACTGTCTACATTACCCAGCGTCAGTCAGAGCACTGTCTACATTACCCACTGTCAGTCAGAGCACTGTCTACATTACCCACTGTCAGTCAGAGCACTGTCTACATTACCCACTGTCAGTCAGAGCACTGTCCACATTACCCAGCGTCAGTCAGAGCACTGTCTACATTACCCACTGTCAGACAGAGCACTGTCTACATTACCCACTGTCAGTCAGAGCACTGTCTACATTACCCACTGTCAGTCAGAGCACTGTCTACATTACCCACTGTCAGTCAGAGCACTGTCCACATTACCCAGCGTCAGTCAGAGCACTGTCTACATTACCCACAGTCAGTCAGAGCACTGTCTACATTCCCCACTGTCAGTCAGAGCACTGTCTACATTACCCACTGTCAGTCAGAGCACTGTCTACATTACCCACTGTCAGTCAGAGCACTGTCGACATTACCCACTGTCAGTCAGAGCACTGTCTACATTACCCACTGTCAGTCAGAGCACTGTCTACATTCCCCACTGTCAGTCAGAGCACTGTCTGCATTACCCACTGTCAGTCAGAGCACTGTCCACATTACCCACTGTCAGTCAGAACACTGTCCACATTCCCCACTGTCAGTCAGAGCACTGTCTGCATTACCCACTGTCAGTCAGAGCACTGTCCACATTACCCACTGTCAGTCAGAACACTGTCCACATTACCCACTGTCAGTCAGAGCACTGTCTGCATTACCCAATGTCAGTCAGAGCACTGTCCACATTACCCACTGTCAGTCAGTGCACTGTCCACATTATCCACTGTCAGTCAGAGCACTGTCTACATTCCCCACTGTCAGTCAGAGCACTGTCTACATTACCCACTGTCAGTCAGAGCACTGTCTACATTACCCACTGTCAGTCAGAGCACTGTCCACATTATCCACTGTCAGTCAGAGCACTGTCCACATTATCCACTGTCAGTCAGAGCCCTGTCTACATTACCCACTGTCAGTCAGAGCACTGTCTACATTACCCACTGTCAGTCAGAGCACTGTCTACATTCCCCACTGTCAGTCAGAGCACTGTCTACATTCCCCACTGTCAGTCAGAGCACTGTCTGCATTACCCACTGTCAGTCAGAGCACTGTCCACATTACCCACTGTCAGTCAGAACACTGTCCACATTACCCACTGTCAGTCAGAGCACTGTCTACATTACCCACTGTCAGTCAGAGCACTGTCTACATTACCCACTGTCAGACAGAGCACTGTCCACATTACCCACTGTCAGTCAGAACACTGTCCACATTACCCACTGTCAGTCAGAACACTGTCCACATTACCCACTGTCAGTCAGAACACTGTCCACATTACCCACTGTCAGTCAGAGCACTGTCTACATTACCCACTGTCAGTCAGAGCACTGTCCACATTACCCACTGTCAGTCAGAGCACTGTCCACATTACCCACTGTCAGTCAGAGCACTGTCTGCATTACCCAGTGTCAGTCAGAGCACTGTCTACATTACCCACTGTCAGTCAGAGCAGTGTCCACATTATCCATTGTCAGTCAGAGCACTGTCCACATTATCCACTGTCAGTCAGAGCACTGTCCACATTCCCCACTGTCAGTCAGAGCACTGTCTACATTACCCACTGTCAGTCAGAGCACTGTCCACATTATCCACTGTCAGTCAGAGCACTGTCTACATTACCCACTGTCAGTCAGAGCACTGTCCACATTACCCACTGTCAGTCAGAGCACTGTCTGCATTACTCACTGTCAGTCAGGGCACTGTCTACATTACCCACTGTCAGTCAGAGCACTGTCTACATTACTCACTGTCAGTCAGAGCACTGTCCACATTACCCACTGTCAGTCAGAGCACTGTCCACATTACCCACTGTCAGTCAGAGCACTGTCTACATTACCCACTGTCAGTCAGAGCACTGTCCACATTACCCACTGTCAGTCAGAGCACTGTCTACATTCCCCACTGTCAGTCAGAGCACTGTCTACATTACCCACTGTCAGTAAGAGCACTGTCTACATTACCCACTGTCAGTCAGAGCACTGTCTACATTACCCACTGTCAGTAAGAGCACTGTCTACATTACCCACTGTCAGTCAGAGCACTGTCTACATTACCCACTGTCAGTAAGAGCACTGTCTACATTACCCACTGTCAGTCAGAGCACTGTCTACATTACCCACTGTCAGTCAGAGCACTGTCCACATTACCCACTGTCAGTCAGAGCACTGTCTACATTCCCCACTGTCAGTCAGAGCACTGTCGACATTACCCACTGTCAGTCAGAGCACTGTCCACATTACCCACTGTCAGTCAGAGCACTGTCTACATTCCCCACTGTCAGTCAGAGCACTGTCCACATTACCCACTGTCAGTCAGAGCACTGTCCACATTCCCCACTGTCAGTCAGAGCACTGTCCACATTACCCACTGTCAGTCAGAGCACTGTCTACATTACCCACTGTCAGTCAGAGCACTGTCTACATTACCCACTGTCAGTCAGAGCACTGTCTACATTACCCACTGTCAGTCAGAGCACTGTCTACATTACCCACTGTCAGTCAGAGCACTGTCTACATTACCCACTGTCAGTCAGAGCACTGTCCACATTACCCACTGTCAGTCAGAGCACTGTCCGCATTACCCACTGTCAGTCAGAGCACTGTCTACATTACCCACTGTCAGTCAGAGCACTGTCTACATTACCCACTGTCAGTCAGAGCACTGTCTACATTACCCACTGTCAGTCAGAGCACTGTCTACATTACCCACTGTCAGTCAGAGCACTGTCTACATTCCCCACTGTCAGTCAGAGCACTGTCCACATTACCCACTGTCAGTCAGAGCACTGTCTACATTACCCACTGTCAGTCAGAGCACTGTCTACATTCCCCACTGTCAGTCAGAGCACTGTCTACATTACCCACTGTCAGTCAGAGCACTGTCTACATTCCCCACTGTCAGTCAGAGCACTGTCTACATTCCCCACTGTCAGTCAGAGCACTGTCTACATTCCCCACTGTCAGTCAGAGCACTGACTGCATTCCCCACTGTCAGTCAGAGCACTGTCTACATTCCCCACTGTCAGTCAGAGCACTGTCTACATTACCCACTGTCAGTCAGAGCACTGTCCACATTCCCCACTGTCAGTCAGAGCACTGTCCACATTACCCACTGTCAGTCAGAGCACTGTCTACATTACCCACTGTCAGTCAGAGCACTGTCTACATTCCCCACTGTCAGTCAGAGCACTGTCTACATTACCCACTGTCAGTCAGAGCACTGTCCACATTACCCACTGTCAGTCAGAGCACTGTCCACATTCCCCACTGTCAGTCAGAGCACTGTCTACATTACCCACTGTCAGTCAGAGCACTGTCCACATTACCCACTGTCAGTCAGAGCACTGTCTACATTACCCACTGTCAGTCAGAGCACTGTCTACATTCCCCACTGTCAGTCAGAGCACTGTCGACATTACCCACTGTCAGACAGAGCACTGTCCACATTCCCCACTGTCAGTCAGAGCACTGTCTACATTACCCACTGTCAGTCAGAGCACTGTCCACATTCCCCACTGTCAGTCAGAGCACTGTCGACATTCCCCACTGTCAGTCAGAGCACTGTCTACATTACCCCCTGTCAGTCAGAGCACTGTCTACATTCCCCACTGTCAGTCAGAGCACTGTCTACATTCCCCACTGTCAGTCAGAGCACTGTCTACATTCCCCACTGTCAGTCAGAGCACTGACTGCATTCCCCACTGTCAGTCAGAGCACTGTCTGCATTCCCCACTGTCAGTCAGAGCACTGTCTACATTACCCACTGTCAGTCAGAGCACTGTCCACATTCCCCACTGTCAGTCAGAGCACTGTCCACATTACCCACTGTCAGTCAGAGCACTGTCTACATTACCCACTGTCAGTCAGAGCACTGTCTACATTCCCCACTGTCAGTCAGAGCACTGTCTACATTACCCACTGTCAGTCAGAGCACTGTCCACATTACCCACTGTCAGTCAGAGCACTGTCCACATTCCCCACTGTCAGTCAGAGCACTGTCTACATTACCCACTGTCAGTCAGAGCACTGTCCACATTACCCACTGTCAGTCAGAGCACTGTCTACATTACCCACTGTCAGTCAGAGCACTGTCTACATTCCCCACTGTCAGTCAGAGCACTGTCTACATTACCCACTGTCAGTCAGAGCACTGTCTACATTCCCCACTGTCAGTCAGATCACTGTCTACATTACCCGCTGTCAGTCAGAGCACTGTCTACATTACCCACTGTCAGACAGAGCACTGTCCACATTCCCCACTGTCAGTCAGAGCACTGTCTACATTACCCACTGTCAGTCAGAGCACTGTCCACATTCCCCACTGTCAGTCAGAGCACTGTCTACATTCCCCACTGTCAGTCAGAGCACTGTCTACATTACCCACTGTCAGACAGAGCACTGTCCACATTCCCCACTGTCAGTGAGAGCACTGTCTACATTACCCACTGTCAGTCAGAGCACTGTCTACATTCCCCACTGTCAGTGAGAGCACTGTCTACATTCCCCACTGTCAGTCAGAGCACTGTCTGCATTACCCACTGTCAGTCAGAGCACTGTCTACATTACCCACTGTCAGTCAGAGCACTGTCTACATTCCCCACTGTCAGTGAGAGCACTGTCTACATTCCCCACTGTCAGTCAGAGCACTGTCTACATTACCCACTGTCAGACAGAGCACTGTCCACATTCCCCACTGTCAGTGAGAGCACTGTCTACATTACCCACTGTCAGTCAGAGCACTGTCTACATTACCCACTGTCAGTGAGAGCACTGTCTACATTCCCCACTGTCAGTCAGAGCACTGTCTACATTACCCACTGTCAGTCAGAGCACTGTCCACATTCCCCACTGTCAGTCAGAGCACTGTCTACATTCCCCACTGTCAGTCAGAGCACTGTCTACATTACCCACTGTCAGACAGAGCACTGTCCACATTCCCCACTGTCAGTCAGAGCACTGTCTACATTACCCACTGTCAGTCAGAGCACTGTCTACATTACCCACTGTCAGTCAGAACACTGTCCACATTCCCCACTGTCAGTGAGAGCACTGTCTACATTACCCACTGTCAGTCAGAGCACTGTCTACATTCCCCACTGTCAGTCAGAGCACTGTCTACATTACCCACTGTCAGTCAGAGCACTGTCTACATTACCCACTGTCAGTAAGAGCACTGTCTACATTACCCACTGTCAGTCAGAGCACTGTCTACATTACCCACTGTCAGTCAGAGCACTGTCTGAATTACCCACTTTCAGTAAGAGCACTGTCTGCATTACCCACTGTCAGTCAGAGCACTGTCTGCATTACCCACTGTTAGTCAGAGCACTGTCTACATTCCCCACCGTCAGTCAGAGCACTGTCTACATTACCCACTGTCAGTCAGAGCCCTGTCTACATTACCCACTGTCAGTCAGAGCACTGTCTACATTACCCACTGTCAGTCAGAGCACCTTCTGCATTACCCGCTGTCAGTCAGAGCACTGTCTGCATTACCCACTGTCAGTCAGAGCACTGTCTGAATTACCCACTGTCAGACAGAGCACTGTCTGCATTACCCACTGTCAGACAAAGCACTGTCTACATTACCCACTGTCAGTCAGAGCACTGTCTGCATTACCCACTGTCAGTCAGAGCACTGTCTACGTTACCCACTGTCAGTCAGAGCCCTGTCTACATTACCCACTGTCAGTCAGAGCACTGTCTACATTACCCACTGTCAGTCAGAGCACCTTCTGCATTACCCGCTGTCAGTCAGAGCACTGTCTGAATTACCCACTGTCAGACAGAGCACTGTCTGCATTACCCACTGTCAGACAAAGCACTGTCTATATTACCCACTGTCAGTCAGAGCACTGTCCACATTACCCACTGTCAGTCAGAGCCCTGTCTACATTACCCACTGTCAGTCAGAGCACTGTCTACATTACCCACTGTCAGTCAGAGCACCTTCTGCATTACCCGCTGTCAGTCAGAGCACTGTCTGCATTACCCACTGTCAGTCAGAGCACTGTCTGAATTACCCACTGTCAGACAGAGCACTGTCTGCATTACCCACTGTCAGACAAAGCACTGTCTACATTACCCACTGTCAGTCAGAGCACTGTCTGCATTACCCACTGTCAGTCAGAGCACTGTCTACGTTACCCACTGTCAGTCAGAGCACTGTCTGCATTACCCACTGTCAGTCAGAGCACTGTCTGCATTACCCACTGTCAGTCAGAGCACTGTCTGCATTACCCAGTGTCAGTCAGAGCACTGTCCACATTCCCCACTGTCAGTCAGAGCACTGTCCACATTCCCCACTGTCAGTCAGACTACTGACTGCATTACCCATTGTCAGTCAGAGCACTGTCTGCATTACCCACTGTCAGTCAGAGCACTGTCCACATTACCCATTGTCAGTCAGAGCACTGTCTACATTCCCCACTGTCAGTCAGAGCACTGTCTACATTACCCACTGTCAGTCAGAGCACTGTCCACAGTCCGCACTGTCAGTCAGAGCACTGTCCACAGTCCGCACTGTCAGTCAGAGCAGTGTCTACTTTCCCCACTGTCAGGAAGAGCACTGTCCACATCACCCACTGTCAGTCAGAGCACTGTCTACATTACCCACTGTCAGTCAGAGCACTGTCTACATTACCCACTGTCAGTCAGAGCACTGTCTGCATTACCCACTGTCAGTCAGAGCACTGTCCACATTACCCACTGTCAGTAGGAGCACTGTCTACATTACCCACTGTCAGTCAGAGCACTGTCTACATTCCCCACTGTCAGTCAGAGCACTGTCCACATTACCCACCGTCAGTCAGAGCACTGTCTACATTACCCACTGTCAGTCAGAGCACTGTCCACATTACCCACTGTCAGTAGGAGCACTGTCCACATTACCCACTGTCAGTCAGAGCACTGTCTACATTACCCACTGTCAGTCAGAGCACTGTCTGCATTACCCACTGTCAGTCAGAGCACTGTCTACATTACCCACTGTCAGTCAGAGCACTGTCCACATTCCCCACTGTCAGTCAGAGCACTGTCCACATTACCCACTGTCAGTCAGAGCACTGTCTACATTCCCCACTGTCAGTCAGAGCACTGTCCACATTACCCACTGTCAGTCAGAGCACTGTCCACATTACCCACTGTCAGTCAGAGCACTGTCTACATTCCCCACTGTCAGTCAGAGCACTGTCCACATTACCCACTGTCAGTCAGAGCACTGTCTACATTACCCACTGTCAGTCAGAGCACTGTCCACATTACCCAGTGTCAGTCAGAGCACTCTCTACATTACCCACTGTCAGTCAGAGCACTGTCTACATTACCCACTGTCAGTCAGAGCACTGTCTGCATTCTCCACTGTCAGTCAGAGCACTGTCCACATTCCCCACTGTCAGTCAGAGCACTGTCTACATTACCCACTGTAAGTCAGAGCACTGTCTACATTCCCCACTGTCAGTCAGAGCACTGTCCACATTCCCCACTGTCAGTCAGAGCACTGTCTACATTGCCCACTGTCAGTCAGAGCTCTGTCCACATTCCCCACTGTCAGTCAGAGCACTGTCTACATTCCCCACTGTCAGACAGAGCACTGTCCACATTCCCCACTGTCAGTCAGAGCACTGTCTACATGACCCACTGTCAGTCAGAGCACGGTCTACATTACCCACTGTCAGTCAGAGCACTGTCCACATTCCCCACTGTCAGTCAGAGCACTGTCCACATTCCCCACTGTCAGTCAGAGCACTGTCTGCATTACCCACTGTCAGTCAGAGCACTGTCTACATTACCCACTGTCAGTCAGAGCACTGTCTGCATTACCCACTGTCAGTCAGAGCACTGTCAACATTACCCACTGTCAGTCAGAGCACTGTCTACATTACCCATCGTCAGACAGAGCACTGTCTACATTACCCACTGTCAGTCAGAGCACTGTCTGCATTACCCACTGTCAGTCAGAGCACGGTCTACATTACCCACTGTCAGTCAGAGCACTGTCCACATTACCCACTGTCAGTCAGAGCACTGTCCACATTACCCACTGTCAGTCAGAGCACGGTCTACATTACCCACTGTCAGTCAGAGCACTGTCCACATTCCCCACTGTCAGTCAGAGCACTGTCCACATTACCCACTGTCAGTCAGAGCACTGTCTACATTACCCACTGTCAGTCAGAGCACTGTCCACATTACCCACTGTCAGTCAGAGCACGGTCTACATTACCCACTGTCAGTCAGAGCACTGTCCACATTCCCCACTGTCAGTCAGAGCACTGTCTGCATTCCCCACTGTCAGTCAGAGCACTGTCTACATTACCCACTGTCAGTCAGAGCACTGTCTGCATTACCCACTGTCAGTCAGAGCACTGTCCACATTACCCACTGTCAGTCAGAGCACTGTCTACATTACCCACTGTCAGTCAGAGCACTGTCTACATTACCCAGTCAGTCAGAGCACTGTCCACATTACCCACTGTCAGTCAGAGCACGGTCTACATTACCCACTGTCAGTCAGAGCACTGTCCACATTCCCCACTGTCAGTCAGAGCACTGTCCACATTCCCCACTGTCAGTCAGAGCACTGTCTGCATTCCCCACTGTCAGTCAGAGCACTGTCTACATTACCCACTGTCAGTCAGAGCACTGTCTGCATTACCCACTGTCAGTCAGAGCACTGTCCACATTACCCACTGTCAGTCAGAGCACTGTCTACATTACCCACTGTCAGTCAGAGCACTGTCCACATTACCCACTGTCAGTCAGAGCACTGTCCACATTCCCCACTGTCAGTCAGAGCACTGTCTGCATTACCCACTGTCAGTCAGAGCACTGTCCACATTCCCCACTGTCAGTCAGAGCACTGTCTACATTACCCACTGTCAGTCAGAGCACTGTCCACATTACCCACTGTCAGTCAGAGCACTGTCCACATTCCCCACTGTCAGTCAGAGCACTGTCTGCATTACCCACTGTCAGTCAGAGCACTGTCCACATTACCCACTGTCAGTCAGAGCACTGTCTACATTACCCACTGTCAGTCAGAGCACTGTCTACATTACCCACTGTCAGTCAGAGCACTGTCTACATTACCCACTGTCAGTCAGAGCACTGTCTACATTACCCACTGTCAGTCAGAGCACTGTCTACATTACCCACTGTCAGTCAGAGCACTGTCTACATTACCCACTGTCAGTCAGAGCACTGTCTACATTCCCCACTGTCAGTCAGAGCACTGTCCACATTCCCCACTGTCAGTCAGAGCACTGTCTGAATTACCCACTGTCAGTCAGAGCACTGTCCACATTACCCACTGTCAGTCAGAGCACTGTCTACATTCCCCACTGTCAGTCAGAGCACTGTCTACATTCCCCACTGTCAGTCAGAGCACTGTCCACATTACCCACTGTCAGTCAGAGCACTGTCTACATTACCCACTGTCAGTCAGAGCACTGTCCACATTACCCACTGTCAGTCAGAGCACTGTCTACATTACCCACTGTCAGTCAGAGCACTGTCTGCATTACCCACTGTCAGTCAGAGCACTGTCTACATTACCCACTGTCAGTCAGAGCACTGTCTGCATTACCCACTGTCAGTCAGAGCACTGTCTACATTACCCACTGTCAGTCAGAGCACTGTCTACATTACCCACTGTCAGTCAGAGCACTGTCTACATTACCCACTGTCAGTCAGAGCACTGTCTACATTACCCACTGTCAGTCAGAGCACTGTCCACATTACCCACTGTCAGTCAGAGCACTGTCTACATTACCCACTGTCAGTCAGAGCACTGTCTACATTACCCACCCTCAGTCAGAGCACTGTCCACATTACCCACTGTCAGTCAGAGCACTGTCTACATTCCCCACTGTCAGTCAGAGCACTGTCTACATTACCCACTGTCAGTCAGAGCACTGTCCACATTACCCACCCTCAGTCAGAGCACTGTCTACATTCCCCACTGTCAGTCAGAGCACTGTCTACATTACCCACTGTCAGTCAGAACACCGTCCACATTACCCACTGTCAGTCAGAGCACTGTCCACATTACCCACTGTCAGTCAGAGCACTGTCTGAATGAGTCACTGTCAGTCAGAGCACTGTCGACATTACCCACTGTCAGTCAGAGCACTGTCCACATTACCCACTGTCAGTCAGAGCACTGTCCACATTACCCACTGTCAGTCAGAGCACTGTCTACATTACCCACTGTCAGTCAGAGACTGTCTACATTACCCACTGTCAGTCAGAGCACTGTCTGAATTAGTCACTGTCAGTCAGAGCACTGTCTACATTACCCACTGTCAGTCAGAGCACTGTCTACATTACCCACTGTCAGTCAGAGCACTGTCTACATTACCCACTGTCAGTCAGAGCACTGTCTACATTACCCACCCTCAGTCAGAGCACTGTCCACATTACCCACTGTCAGTCAGAGCACTGTCCACATTCCCCACTGTCAGTCAGAGCACTGTCCACATTACCCACTGTCAGTCAGAGCACTGTCCACATTACCCACTGTCAGTCGGAGCACTGTCTACATTCCCCACTGTCAGTCAGAGCACTGTCCACATTACCCACTGTCAGTCAGAGCACTGTCTACATTACCCACTGTCAGACAGAGCACTGTCTACATTACCCACTGTCAGTCAGAGCCCTGTCTGCATTACCCACTGTCAGTCAGAGCACTGTCCACATTACCCACTGTCAGACAGAGCACTGTCCACATTACCCACTGTCAGTCAGAGCACTGTCTACATTACCCGCTGTCAGTCAGAGCACTGTCTACATTACCCACTGTCAGTCAGAGCACTGTCTACATTACCCACTGTCAGACAGAGCACTGTCCACATTACCCACTGTCAGTCAGAGCCCTGTCTGCATTACCCACTGTCAGTCAGAGCACTGTCTACATTACCCACTGTCAGTCAGAGCACTGTCTACATTCCCCACCGTCAGTCAGAGCACTGTCTACATTACCCACTGTCAGTCAGAGCACTGTCTACATTACCCACTGTCAGTCAGAGCACTGTCCACATTCCCCACTGTCAGTCAGAGCACTGTCTACATTACCCACTGTCAGTCAGAGCACTGTCTGCATTCCCCACTGTCAGTCAGAGCACTGTCTACATTACCCACTGTCAGTCAGAGCACTGTCTACATTCCCCACCGTCAGTCAGAGCACTGTCCACATTACCCACTGTCAGTCAGAGCACTGTCTACATTACCCACTGTCAGTCAGAGCACTGTCCACATTACCCACTGTCAGTCAGAGCACTGTCTACATTACTCACTGTCAGTCAGAGCACTGTCTACATTCCCCACTGTCAGTCAGAGCACTGTCTGCATTACACGCTGTCAGTCAGAGCACTGTCTACATTACCCACTGTCAGTCAGAGCCCTGTCTACATTCCCCACTGTCAGTCAGAGCACTGTCTACATTACCCACTGTCAGTCAGATACTGTCCACATTACCCACTGTCAGTCAGGGCACTGTCTACATTACCCACTGTCAGTCAGAGCACTGTCTACATTACCCACTGTCAGTCAGAGCACTGTCCACATTCCCCACTGTCAGTCAGGGCACTGTCTGCATTCCCCACTGTCAGTCAGAGCACTGTCCACATTACCCACTGTCAGTCAGAGCACTGTCCACATTACCCACTGTCAGTCAGAGCACTGTCTACATTACTCACTGTCAGTCAGAGCACTGTCTACATTACCCACTGTCAGTCGGAGCACTGTCCACATTACCCACTGTCAGTCAGAGCACTGTCTGCATTACCCACTGTCAGTCAGAGCACTGTCTACATTACTCACTGTCAGTCAGAGCACTGTCTACATTACCCACTGTCAGTCAGAGCACTGTCTACATTACCCACTGTCAGTCAGAGCACTGTCCACATTCCCCACTGTCAGTCAGAGCACTGTCTGCATTACCCACTGTCAGTCAGAGCACTGTCTACATTACCCACTGTCAGTCAGAGCCCTGTCTGCATTACCCACTGTCAGTCAGAGCACTGTCCACATTACCCACTGTCAGTCAGAGCCCTGTCTGCATTACCCACTGTCAGTCAGAGCACTGTCTACATTCCCCACTGTCAGTCAGAGCACTGACTGCATTCCCCACTGTCAGTCAGAGCACTGTCCACATTCCCCACCGTCAGTCAGAGCACTGTCCACATTACCCACTGTCAGTCAGAGCCCTGTCTACATTCCCCACTGTCAGTCAGAGCACTGTCCACATTCCCCACTGTCAGTCAGAGCACTGTCCACATTACCCACTGTCAGTCAGAGCACTGTCCACATTCCCCACTGTCAGTCAGAGCACTGTCTACATTACCCACTGTCAGTCAGAGCACTGTCCACATTCCCCACTGTCAGTCAGAGCACTGTCTACATTCCCCACTGTCAGTCAGAGCACTGTCTGCATTACTCACTGTCAGTCAGAGCACTGTCTGCATTACCCACTGTCAGTCAGAGCACTGTCGACATTACCCACTGTCAGTCAGAGCCCTGTCTACATTACCCACTGTCAGTCAGAGCACTGTCTACATTACCCACTGTCAGTCAGAGCACTGTCTACATTCCCCACTGTCAGTCAAAGCACTGTCTGCATTACTCACTGTCAGTCAGAGCACTGTCTGCATTACCCACTGTCAGTCAGAGCACTGTCGACATTACCCACTGTCAGTCAGAGCACTGTCTGCATTACTCACTGTCAGTCAGAGCACTGTCTGCATTACCCACTGTCAGTCAGAGCACTGTCCACATTCCCCACTGTCAGTCAGAGCACTGTCCACATTCCCCACTGTCAGTCAGAGCACTGTCCACATTCCCCACTGTCAGTCAGAGCACTGTCTACATTACCCACTGTCAGTCAGAGCACTGTCTACATTACCCACTGTCAGTCAGAGCACTGTCTACATTACCCACTGTCAGTCAGAGCACTGTCCACATTACCCACTGTCAGTCAGAGCACTGTCTACATTACACACTGTCAGTCAGAGCACTGTCTACATTACCCACTGTCAGTCAGAGCACTGTCTACATTACGCACCGTCAGTCAGAGCACTGTTTACATTACCCACTGTCAGTCAGAGCACTGTCTACATTACTCACTGTCAGTCAGAGCACTGTCTGCATCACCCACTGTCAGTCAGAGCACTGTCTACATTACCCAGTGTCAGTCAGAGCACTGTCCACATTACCCAGTGTCAGTCAGAGCACTGTCCACATTACCCACTGTCAGTCAGAGCACTGTCTACATTACCCACTGTCAGTCAGAGCACTGTCCACATTACCCACTGTCAGTCAGAGCACTGTCTACATTACACACTGTCTGTCAGAGCACTGACTGCATTCCCCACTGTCAGTCAGAGCACTGTCTACATTACCCACTGTCAGTCAGAGCACTGTCCACATTACCCACTGTCAGTCAGAGCACTGTCTACATTACCCACTGTCAGTCAGAGCACTGTCTACATTACCCACTGTCAGTCAGAGCACTGTCTACATTACCCACTGTCAGTCAGAGCACTGTCCACATTACCCACTGTCAGTCAGAGCACTGTCTGAATTAGTCACTGTCAGTCAGAGCACTGTCTACAGTCCCCACTGTCAGTCAGAGCACTGTCTACATTACGCACCGTCAGTCAGAGCACTGTCTACATTACCCACTGTCAGTCAGAGCACTGTCTACATTCCCCACTGTCAGTCAGAGCACTGTCTACATTACCCACTGTCAGTCAGAGCACTGTCTACAGTCCCCACTGTCAGTCAGAGCACTGTCTACATTACGCACCGTCAGTCAGAGCACTGTCTACATTACCCACTGTCAGTCAGAGCACTGTCTACATTACCCACTGTCAGTCAGAGCACTGTCTACATTCCCCACCGTCAGTCAGAGCACTGTCCACATTACCCACTGTCAGTCAGAGCCCTGTCTACATTCCCCACTGTCAGTCAGAGCACTGTCTGCATTACCCACTGTCAGTCAGAGCACTGTCCACATTACCCACTGTCAGTCAGAGCACTGTCTACATTACGCACCGTCAGTCAGAGCACTGTCTACATTACCCACTGTCAGTCAGAGCACTGTCCACATTACCCACTGTCAGTCAGAGCACTGTCCACATTACCCACTGTCAGTAAGAGCACTGTCCACATTACCCACTGTCAGTCAGAGCACTGTCTACATTACCCACTGTCAGTCAGAGCACTGTCTACATTACGCACCGTCAGTCAGAGCACTGTCTACATTACCCACTGTCAGTCAGAGCACTGTCTACATTACTCACTGTCAGTCAGAGCACTGTCTGCATTACCCACTGTCAGTCAGAGCACTGTCCACATTCCCCACTGTCAGTCAGAGCACTGTCTGCATTACCCACTGTCAGTCAGAGCACTGTCTACATTACCCACTGTCAGTCAGAGCCCTGTCTGCATTACCCACTGTCAGTCAGAGCACTGTCCACATTACCCACTGTCAGTCAGAGCCCTGTCTGCATTACCCACTGTCAGTCAGAGCACTGTCTACATTCCCCACTGTCAGTCAGAGCACTGACTGCATTCCCCACTGTCAGTCAGAGCACTGTCCACATTCCCCACCGTCAGTCAGAGCACTGTCCACATTACCCACTGTCAGTCAGAGCCCTGTCTACATTCCCCACTGTCAGTCAGAGCACTGTCCACATTCCCCACTGTCAGTCAGAGCACTGTCCACATTACCCACTGTCAGTCAGAGCACTGTCCACATTCCCCACTGTCAGTCAGAGCACTGTCTACATTACCCACTGTCAGTCAGAGCACTGTCCACATTCCCCACTGTCAGTCAGAGCACTGTCTACATTCCCCACTGTCAGTCAGAGCACTGTCTACATTACCCACTGTCAGTCAGAGCACTGTCTGCATTACCCACTGTCAGTCAGAGCACTGTCTGCATTACTCACTGTCAGTCAGAGCACTGTCTGCATTACCCACTGTCAGTCAGAGCACTGTCGACATTACCCACTGTCAGTCAGAGCCCTGTCTACATTACCCACTGTCAGTCAGAGCACTGTCTACATTACCCACTGTCAGTCAGAGCACTGTCTACATTCCCCACTGTCAGTCAAAGCACTGTCTGCATTACTCACTGTCAGTCAGAGCACTGTCTGCATTACCCACTGTCAGTCAGAGCACTGTCGACATTACCCACTGTCAGTCAGAGCACTGTCTGCATTACTCACTGTCAGTCAGAGCACTGTCTGCATTACCCACTGTCAGTCAGAGCACTGTCCACATTCCCCACTGTCAGTCAGAGCACTGTCCACATTCCCCACTGTCAGTCAGAGCACTGTCCACATTCCCCACTGTCAGTCAGAGCACTGTCTACATTACCCACTGTCAGTCAGAGCACTGTCTACATTACCCACTGTCAGTCAGAGCACTGTCTACATTACCCACTGTCAGTCAGAGCACTGTCCACATTACCCACTGTCAGTCAGAGCACTGTCTACATTACACACTGTCAGTCAGAGCACTGTCTACATTACGCACCGTCAGTCAGAGCACTGTCTACATTACCCACTGTCAGTCAGAGCACTGTCTACATTACTCACTGTCAGTCAGAGCACTGTCTGCATCACCCACTGTCAGTCAGAGCACTGTCTACATTACCCAGTGTCAGTCAGAGCACTGTCCACATTACCCAGTGTCAGTCAGAGCACTGTCCACATTACCCACTGTCAGTCAGAGCACTGTCTACATTACCCACTGTCAGTCAGAGCACTGTCCACATTACCCACTGTCAGTCAGAGCACTGTCTACATTACACACTGTCAGTCAGAGCACTGACTGCATTCCCCACTGTCAGTCAGAGCACTGTCTACATTACCCACTGTCAGTCAGAGCACTGTCCACATTACCCACTGTCAGTCAGAGCACTGTCTACATTACCCACTGTCAGTCAGAGCACTGTCTACATTACCCACTGTCAGTCAGAGCACTGTCCACATTACCCACTGTCAGTCAGAGCACTGTCTGAATTAGTCACTGTCAGTCAGAGCACTGTCTACAGTCCCCACTGTCAGTCAGAGCACTGTCTACATTACGCACCGTCAGTCAGAGCACTGTCTACATTACCCACTGTCAGTCAGAGCACTGTCTACATTCCCCACTGTCAGTCAGAGCACTGTCTACATTACCCACTGTCAGTCAGAGCACTGTCTACAGTCCCCACTGTCAGTCAGAGCACTGTCTACATTACGCACCGTCAGTCAGAGCACTGTCTACATTACCCACTGTCAGTCAGAGCACTGTCTACATTACCCACTGTCAGTCAGAGCACTGTCTACATTACCCACTGTCAGTCAGAGCACTGTCTACAGACCCCACTGTCAGTCAGAGCACTGTCTACATTACCCACTGTCAGTCAGAGCACTGTCTACATTACTCACTGTCAGTCAGAGCACTGTCTGCATTACCCACTGTCAGTCAGAGCACTGTCCACATTACCCACTGTCAGTCAGAGCACTGTCTACATTACGCACCGTCAGTCAGAGCACTGTCTACATTACCCACTGTCAGTCAGAGCACTGTCCACATTACCCACTGTCAGTCAGAGCACTGTCCACATTACCCACTGTCAGTAAGAGCACTGTCCACATTACCCACTGTCAGTCAGAGCACTGTCTACATTACCCACTGTCAGTCAGAGCACTGTCTACATTACGCACCGTCAGTCAGAGCACTGTCTACATTACCCACTGTCAGTCAGAGCACTGTCTACATTACTCACTGTCAGTCAGAGCACTGTCTGCATTACCCACTGTCAGTCAGAGCACTGTCTACATTACCCAGTGTCAGTCAGAGCACTGTCCACATTCCCCACTGTCAGTCAGAGCACTGTCCACATTACCCACTGTCAGTCAGAGCACTGTCCACATTACTCACTGTCAGTCAGAGCACTGTCCACATTACTCACTGTCAGTCAGAGCACTGTCTACATTACCCACTGTCAGTCAAAGCACTGTCTGCATGACCCACTGTCAGTCAGAGCACTGTCTGAATTAGTCACTGTCAGTCAGAGCACTGTCTGCATTACCCACTGTCAGTCAGAGCACTGTCTACATTACCCACTGTCAGTCAGAGCACTGTCCACATTACCCACTGTCAGTCAGAGCACTGTCCACATTACCCACTCTCAGTCAGAGCACTGTCTGCATTACCCACTGTCAGTCAGAGCCCTGTCTACATTACCCACTGTCAGTCAGAGCACTGTCTACATTACCCACTGTCAGTCAGAGCACTGTCTGCATTACCCACTGTCAGTCAGAGCACTGTATTCATTCCCCACTGTCAGTCAGAGCACTGTCTACATTACCCACTGTCAGTAAGAGCACAGTCTGCATTACCCACTGTCAGTCAGAACACTGTCTGAATTAGTCACTGTCTGTCAGAGCACTGTCTACATTACCCGCTGTCAGTCAGAGCACTGTCTACATTACCCACTGTCAGTCAGAGCACTGTCTACATTACCCAATGTCAGTCAGAGCACTGTCCGCATTACCCAGTGTTGGTCAGAGCACTGTCTACATTACCCACTGTCAGTCAGAGCACTGTCCGCATTACCCAGTGTTGGTCAGAGCACTGTCTACATTACCCACTGTCAGTCAGAGCACTGTCCACATTACCCACTGTCAGACAGAGCACTGTCTACATTACCCACCGTCAGTCAGAGCACTGTCTGCATTACCCACTGTCAGACAGAGCACTGTCTACATTACCCACCGTCAGTCAGAGCACTGTCTGCATTACCCACTGTCAGACAGAGCACTGTCTGCATTCCCCACTGTCAGTCACAGCACTGTCCACATTATCCACTGTCAGTCAGAGCACTGTCTACATTCCCCACTGTCAGTCAGAGCACTGTCTACATTACCCACTGTCAGTCAGAGCACTGTCTACATTACCCACTGTCAGTCAGAGCACTGTCTACATTACCCACTGTCAGTCAGAGCACTGTCTACATTACCCACTGTCAGTCAGAGCACTGTCTACATTACCCACTGTCAGTCAGAGCACTGTCCACATTCCCCACTGTCAGTCAGAGCACTGTCTACATTCCCCACTGTCAGGAAGAGCACTGTCCACATTCCCCACTGTCAGTCAGAGCACTGTCTACATTACCCACTGTCAGTCAGAGCACTGTCCACATTCCCCACTGTCAGTCAGAGCACTGTCTACATTCCCCACTGTCAGGAAGAGCACTGTCCACATTCCCCACTGTCAGTCAGAGCACTGTCTACATTACCCACTGTCAGTCAGAGCACTGTCTACATTCCCCACTGTCAGTCAGAGCACTGTCTACATTCCCCACTGTCAGTCAGAGCACTGTCTACATTACCCACTGTCAGACAGAGCACTGTCCACATTCCCCACTGTCAGTCAGAGCACTGTCCACATTCCCCACTGTCAGTCAGAGCACTGTCTACATTCCCCACTGTCAGTCAGAGCACTGTCTACATTCCCCACTGTCAGTCAGAGCACTGTCTACATTCCCCACTGTCAGTCAGAGCACTGTCTACATTACCCACTGTCAGTCAGAGCACTGTCCACATTCCCCACTGTCAGTCAGAGCACTGTCTACATTACCCACTGTCAGTCAGAGCACTGTCTACATTCCCCACTGTCAGTCAGAGCACTGTCTACATTCCCCACTGTCAGTCAGAGCACTGTCCACATTACCCACTGTCAGTCAGAGCACTGTCCGCATTCCCCACTGTCAGTCAGAGCACTGTCCACATTCCCCACTGTCAGTCAGAGCACTGTCAACATTACCCACTGTCAGTCAGAGCACTGTCCACATTCCCCACTGTCAGTCAGAGCACTATCCACATTCCCCACTGTCAGTCAGAGCACTGTCTACATTACCCAGTGTCAGTCAGAGCACTGTCCACATTCCCCACTGTCAGTCAGAGCACTGTCTACATTACCCACTGTCAGTCAGAGCACTGTCCACATTCCCCAATGTCAGTCAGAGCACTGTCCACATTCCCCACTGTCAGTCAGAGCACTGTCTACATTCCCCACTGTCAGTCAGAGCACTGTCTACATTCCCCACTGTCAGTCAGAGCACTGTCCACATTCCCCACTGTCAGTCAGAGCACTGTCTACATTCCCCACTGTCAGTCAGAGCACTGTCTACATTACCCACTGTCAGTCAGAGCACTGTCTACATTACCCACTGTCAGTCAGAGCACTGTCTACATTACCCACTGTCAGTCAGAGCACTGTCTGCATTACCCACTGTCAGTCAGAGCACTGTCTACATTCCCCACTGTCAGTCAGAGCACTGTCTGCATTACCCACTGTCAGTCAGAGCACTGTCTACATTACCCACTGTCAGTCAGGGCACTGTCTGCATTGCCCACTGTCAGTCAGAGCACTGTGTGCATTCCCCACTGTCAGTCAGAGCACTGTCTGCATTACCCACTGTCAGTCAGAGCACTGTCTACATTACCCACTGTCAGTCAGAGCACTGTCTACATTACCCACTGTCAGTCAGAGCACTGTCCACATTCCCCACTGTCAGTCAGAGCACTGTCCACATTCCCCACTGTCAGTCAGAGCACTGTCCACATTCCCCACTGTCAGTCAGAGCACTGTCTACATTCCCCACTGTCAGTCAGAGCACTGTCTACATTCCCCACTGTCAGTCAGAGCACTGTCCACATTCCCCACTGTCAGTCAGAGCACTGTCTACATTCCCCAATGTCAGTCAGAGCACTGTCTACATTACCCACTGTCAGTCAGAGCACTGTCTACATTCCCCACTGTCAGTCAGAGCACTGTCTACATTCCCCACTGTCAGTCAGAGCACTGTCCACATTCCCCACTGTCAGTCAGAGCACTGTCTACATTCCCCACTGTCAGTCAGAGCACTGTCTACATTACCCACCCTCAGTCAGAGCACTGTCCACATTCCCCACTGTCAGTCAGAGCACTGTCTACATTCCCTACTGTCAGTCAGAGCACTGTCCGCATTCCCCACTGTCAGTCAGAGCACTGTCCACATTCCCCACTGTCAGTCAGAGCACTGTCTACATTACCCAGTGTCAGTCAGAGCACTGTCTACATTCCCCACTGTCAGTCAGAGCACTGTCTACATTACCCACTGTCAGTCAGAGCACTGTCCACATTCCCCACTGTCAGTCAGAGCACTGTCTACATTACCCACTGTCAGTCAGAGCACTGTCTACATTCCCCATTGTCAGTCAGAGCACTGTCTACATTCCCCACTGTCAGTCAGAGCACTGTCCACATTACCCACTGTCAGTCAGAGCACTGTCCGCATTCCCCACTGTCAGTCAGAGCACTGTCCACATTCCCCACTGTCAGTCAGAGCACTGTCTGCATTACCCACTGTCAGTCAGAGCACTGTCCACATTCCCCACTGTCAGTCAGAGCACTATCCACATTCCCCACTGTCAGTCAGAGCACTGTCTACATTACCCAGTGTCAGTCAGAGCACTGTCCACATTCCCCACTGTCAGTCAGAGCACTGTCTACATTACCCACTGTCAGTCAGAGCACTGTCCACATTCCCCAATGTCAGTCAGAGCACTGTCCACATTCCCCACTGTCAGTCAGAGCACTGTCTACATTCCCCACTGTCAGTCAGAGCACTGTCTACATTCCCCACTGTCAGTCAGAGCACTGTCCACATTCCCCACTGTCAGTCAGAGCACTGTCTACATTCCCCACTGTCAGTCAGAGCACTGTCTACATTACCCACTGTCAGTCAGAGCACTGTCTACATTACCCACTGTCAGTCAGAGCACTGTCTACATTACCCACTGTCAGTCAGAGCACTGTCTACATTACCCACTGTCAGTCAGAGCACTGTCCACATTCCCCACTGTCAGTCAGAGCACTGTCTACATTCCCCACTGTCAGTCAGAGCACTGTCTACATTCCCCACTGTCAGTCAGAGCACTGTCTGCATTACCCACTGTCAGTCAGAGCACTGTCCACATTCCCCACTGTCAGTCAGAGCACTGTCTGCATTACCCACTGTCAGTCAGAGCACTGTCTACATTCCCCACTGTCAGTCAGAGCACTGTCTGCATTACCCACTGTCAGTCAGAGCACTGTCTACATTACCCACTGTCAGTCAGGGCACTGTCTGCATTGCCCACTGTCAGTCAGAGCACTGTCTACATTCCCCACTGTCAGTCAGAGCACTGTCTGCATTACCCACTGTCAGTCAGAGCACTGTCTACATTACCCACTGTCAGTCAGAGCACTGTCTACATTACCCACTGTCAGTCAGAGCACTGTCCACATTCCCCACTGTCAGTCAGAGCACTGTCCACATTCCCCACTGTCATTCAGAGCACTGTCCACATTCCCCACTGTCAGTCAGAGCACTGTCTACATTCCCCACTGTCAGTCAGAGCACTGTCTACATTCCCCACTGTCAGTCAGAGCACTGTCCACATTCCCCACTGTCAGTCAGAGCACTGTCTACATTCCCCAATGTCAGTCAGAGCACTGTCTACATTACCCACTGTCAGTCAGAGCACTGTCTACATTCCCCACTGTCAGTCAGAGCACTGTCTACATTCCCCACTGTCAGTCAGAGCACTGTCCACATTCCCCACTGTCAGTCAGAGCACTGTCTACATTACCCACTGTCAGTCAGAGCACTGTCCACATTCCCCACTGTCAGTCAGAGCACTGTCTACATTACCCACTGTCAGACAGAGCACTGTCTGAATTAGTCACTGTCAGTCAGAGCACTGTCTGCATTACCCACTGTCAGTCGGAGCACTGTCTACATGACCCACTGTCAGTCAGAGCACTGTCTACATGACCCACTGTCAGTCAGAGCACTGTCTACATTACCCACTGTCAGTCGGAGCACTGTCCACATTACCCACTGTCAGTCAGAGCATTGTCTGCATTACCCACTGTCAGTCAGAGCACTGTCTACATTACCCACTGTCAGTCAGAGCCCTGTCTGCATTCCCCACTGTCAGTCAGAGCACTGACTGCATTCCCCACTGTCAGTCAGAGCACTGTCCACATTACCCACTGTCAGTCAGAGCCCTGTCTGCATGACCCACTGTCAGTCAGAGCACTGTCTACATTCCCCACTGTCAGTCAGAGCACTGTCTGCATTACCCACTGTCAGACAGAGCACTGTCTACATTACCCACTGTCAGTCAGAGCACTGTCCACATTCCCCACTGTCAGTCAGAGCACTGTCTACATTACCCACTGTCAGTCAGAGCACTGTCTACATTACCCACTGTCAGTCAGAGCACTGTCTACATTACCCACTGTCAGTCAGAGCACTGCCCACATTACCCACTGTCAGTCAGAGCACTGTCCACATTACCCACTGTCAGTCAGAGCACTGTCCACATTACCCACTGTCAGTCAGAGCACTGTCTACATTACCCACTGTCAGTCAGAGCACTGTCCACATTACCCACTGTCAGTCAGAGCACTGTCTGCATTACCCACTGTCAGTCAGAGCACTGTCCACATTACCCACTGTCAGTCAGAGCACTGTCTGCATTACCCACTGTCAGTCAGAGCACTGTCCACATTACCCAGTGTCAGTCAGAGCACTGTCTACATTACCTACTGTCAGTCAGAGCACTGTCTGAATTAGTCACTGTCAGTCAGAGCACTGTCTACATTACCCACTGTCAGTCAGAGCACTGTCCACATTACCCACTGTCAGTCAAAGCTCTGTCTACATTACCCACTGTCAGTCAGAGCACTGTCTGAATTAGTCACTGTCAGTCAGAGCACTGTCTACATTCCCCACCGTCAGTCAGAGCACTGTCTACATTACCCACTGTCAGTCAGAGCACTGTCTGCATTACCCACTGTCAGTCAGAGCACTGTCTGCATTACCCACTGTCAGTCAGAGCACTGTCTGCATTACCAACTGTCAGTCAGAGCACTGTCTACATTACCAACTGTCAGTCAGAGCCCTGTCTACATTACCCACTGTCAGTCAGAGCACTGTCTACATTACCCACTGTCAGTCAGAGCACTGTCCACATTCCCCACTGTCAGTCAGAGCACTGTCTACATTACCCACTGTCAGTCAGAGCACTGTCTGCATTACCCACTGTCAGTCAGAGCACTGTCTGCATTACCCACTGTCAGTCAGAGCACTGTCCACATTACCAACTGTCAGTCAGAGCACTGTCTGCATTACCGACTGTCAGTCAGAGCACTGACTGCATTCCCCACTGTCAGTCAGAGCACTGTCCACATTCCCCACTGTCAGTCAGAGCACTGTCCACATTACCCACTGTCAGTCAGAGCCCTGTCTGCATTACCCACTGTCAGTCAGAGCACTGTCCACATTACCAACTGTCAGTCAGAGCACTGTCCACATTCCACACCGTCAGTCAGAGCACTGTCCACATTACCAACTGTCAGTCAGAGCACTGTCTGCATTACCCACTGTCAGTCAGAGCACTGTCTGCATTACCCACTGTCAGTCAGAGCCCTGTCTACATTACCCACTGTCAGTCAGAGCACTGTCTACATTACCCACTGTCAGTCAGAGCACTGTCTACATTACCCACTGTCAGTCAGAGCACTGTCTACATTACCCACTGTCAGTCAGAGCACTGTCTACATTACCCACTGTCAGTCAGAGCACTGTCTACATTAACCACTGTCAGTAAGAGCACAGTCTGCATTACCCACTGTCAGTCAGAACACTGTCTGAATTAGTCACTGTCTGTCAGAGCACTGTCTACATTACCCGCTGTCAGTCAGAGCACTGTCCGCATTACCCAGTGTTGGTCAGAGCACTGTCTACATTACCCACTGTCAGTCAGAGCACTGTCCGCATTACCCAGTGTTGGTCAGAGCACTGTCTGCATTACCCACTGTCAGTCAGGGCACTGTCTACATTACCCACTGTCAGTCAGAGCACTGTCTGAATTACCCACTGTCAGACAGAGCACTGTCTACATTACCCACCGTCAGTCAGAGCACTGTCTGCATTACCCACTGTCAGACAGAGCACTGTCTGCATTCCCCACTGTCAGTCACAGCACTGTCCACATTATCCACTGTCAGTCAGAGCACTGTCTACATTCCCCACTGTCAGTCAGAGCACTGTCTACATTACCCACTGTCAGTCAGAGCACTGTCCACATTCCCCACTGTCAGTCAGAGCACTGTCTACATTCCCCACTGTCAGTCAGAGCACTGTCCACATTCCCCACTGTCAGTCAGAGCACTGTCTACATTCCCCACTGTCAGTCAGAGCACTGTCTACATTCCCCACTGTCAGTCAGAGCACTGTCTACATTACCCACTGTCAGTCAGAGCACTGTCTGCATTACCCAGTGTCAGTCAGAGCACTGTCCACATTCCCCACTGTCAGTCAGAGCACTGTCTACATTCCCCACTGTCAGTCAGAGCACTGTCTACATTACCCACTGTCAGTCAGAGCACTGTCTACATTACCCACTGTCAGTCAGAGCACTGTCTACATTACCCACTGTCAGTCAGAGCACTGTCCACATTCCCCACTGTCAGTCAGAGCACTGTCAACATTCTCCACTGTCAGTCAGAGCACTGCCCACAGTCCCCACTGTCAGTCAGAGCACTGTCTACATTACCCACTGTCAGTCAGAGCACTGTCCACATTCCCCACTGTCAGTCAGAGCACTGTCTACATTACCCACTGTCAGTCAGAGCACTGTCCACATTCCCCACTGTCAGTCAGAGCACTGTCTACATTCCCCACTGTCAGTCAGAGCACTGTCTACATTACCCACTGTCAGTCAGAGCACTGTCCACATTACCCACTGTCAGTCAGAGCACTGTCTACATTCCCCACTGTCAGTCAGAGCACTGTCCGCATTCCCCACTGTCAGTCAGAGCACTGTCTACATTCCCCACTGTCAGTCAGAGCACTGTCGACATTACCCACTGTCAGTCAGAGCACTGTCCACATTCCCCACTGTCAGTCAGAGCACTGTCTACATTCCCCACTGTCAGTCAGAGCACTGTCTACATTCCCCACTGTCAGTCAGAGCACTGTCCGCATTCCCCACTGTCAGTCAGAGCACTGTCTACATTACCCACTGTCAGTCAGAGCACTGTCCACATTCCCCACTGTCAGTCAGAGCACTGTCTACATTACCCACTGTCAGTCAGAGCACTGTCCACATTACCCACCGTCAGTCAGAGCACTGTCCACATTCCCCACTGTCAGTCAGAGCACTGTCCACATTCCCCACTGTCAGTCAGAGCACTGTCTACATTCCCCACTGTCAGTCAGAGCACTGTCTACATTACCCACTGTCAGTCAGAGCACTGTCCACATTCCCCACTGTCAGTCAGAGCACTGTCTACATTCCCCACTGTCAGTCAGAGCACTGTCCGCATTCCCCACTGTCAGTCAGAGCACTGTCCACATTCCCCACTGTCAGTCAGAGCACTGTCCACATTCCCCACTGTCAGTCAGAGCACTGTCCACATTCCCCACTGTCAGTCAGAGCACTGTCTACATTACCCAGTGTCAGTCAGAGCACTGACTGCATTCCCCACTGTCAGTCAGAGCACTGTCCACATTACCCACTGTCAGTCAGAGCACTGTCTACATTACCCACTGTCAGTCACAGCACTGTCCACATTCCCCACTGTCAGTCACAGCACTGTCTACATTCCCCACTGTCAGTCAGAGCACTGTCTACATTCCCCACTGTCAGTCAGAGCACTGTCCACATTCCCCACTGTCAGTCAGAGCACTGTCTACATTCCCCACTGTCAGTCAGAGCACTGTCCACATTCCCCACTGTCAGTCAGAGCACTGTCCACATTCCCCACTGTCAGTCAGAGCACTGTCTACATTCCCCACTGTCAGTCAGAGCACTGTCTACATTCCCCACTGTCAGTCAGAGCACTGTCCGCATTACCCACTGTCAGTCAGAGCACTGTCCACATTCCCCACTGTCAGTCAGAGCACTGTCTGCATTACCCACTGTCAGTCAGAGCACTGTCTACATTCCCCACTGTCAGTCAGAGCACTGTCTGCATTACCCACTGTCAGTCATAGCACTGTCTACATTACCCACTGTCAGTCAGGGCACTGTCTGCATTGCCCACTGTCAGTCAGAGCACTGTCTACATTCCCCACTGTCAGTCAGAGCACTGTCTGCATTACCCACTGTCAGTCAGAGCACTGTCTACATTACCCACTGTCAGTCAGAGCACTGTCCACATTCCCCACTGTCAGTCAGAGCACTGTCCACATTCCCCACTGTCAGTCAGAGCACTGTCCACATTCCCCACTGTCAGTCAGAGCACTGTCTACATTCCCCACTGTCAGTCAGAGCACTGTCTACATTCCCCACTGTCAGTCAGAGCACTGTCTACATTCCCCACTGTCAGTCAGAGCACTGTCCACATTACCCACTGTCAGTCAGAGCACTGTCTACATTCCCCAATGTCAGTCAGAGCACTGTCTACATTACCCACTGTCAGTCAGAGCACTGTCTACATTCCCCACTGTCAGTCAGAGCACTGTCTACATTCCCCACTGTCAGTCAGAGCACTGTCCACATTCCCCACTGTCAGTCAGAGCACTGTCTACATTACCCACTGTCAGTCAGAGCACTGTCCACATTCCCCACTGTCAGTCAGAGCACTGTCTACATTACCCACTGTCAGACAGACCACTGTCTGAATTAGTCACTGTCAGTCAGAGCCCTGTCTACATTACCCACTGTCAGTCAGAGCACTGTCTGCATTACCCACTGTCAGTCGGAGCACTGTCTACATGACCCACTGTCAGTCAGAGCACTGTCTACATGACCCACTGTCAGTCAGAGCACTGTCTACATTACCCACTGTCAGTCGGAGCACTGTCCACATTACCCACTGTCAGTCAGAGCATTGTCTGCATTACCCACTGTCAGTCAGAGCACTGTCTACATTACCCACTGTCAGTCAGAGCCCTGTCTGCATTCCCCACTGTCAGTCAGAGCACTGACTGCATTCCCCACTGTCAGTCAGAGCACTGTCTACATTACCCACTCTCAGTCAGAGCACTGTCCACATTACCCACTGTCAGTCAGAGCACTGTCTGCATTACCCACTGTCAGTCAGAGCACTGTCTACATTACCCACTGTCAGTCAGAGCACTGTCTACATTCCCCCCTGTCAGTCAGAGCACTGTCTACATTACCCACTGTCAGTCAGAGCACTGTCTACATTACCCACTGTCAGTCAGAGCACTGTCTGCATTACCCACTGTCAGTCAGAGCACTGTATTCATTCCCCACTGTCAGTCAGAGCACTGTCTTCATTAACCACTGTCAGTCAGAGCACTGTCTGAATTAGTCACTGTCAGTCAGAGCACTGTCTGCATTACCCACTGTCAGTCAAAGCTCTGTCTACATTACCCACTGTCAGTCAGAGCACTGTCTGAATTAGTCACTGTCAGGCAGAGCACTGTCTACATTACCCACTGTCAGTCAGAGCACTGTCTGCATTACCCACTGTCAGTCAGAGCACTGTCTGCATTACCCACTGTCAGTCAGAGCACTGTCTGCATTACCCACTGTCAGTCAGAGCACTGTCTGCATTACCCACTGTCAGTCAGAGCACTGTCCACATTACCCACTGTCAGTCAGAGCACTGTCCACATTACCCACTGTCAGTCAGAGCACTGTCTGCATTACCCACTGTCAGTCAGAGCCCTGTCTACATTACCCACTGTCAGTCAGAGCACTGTCTACATTACCCACTGTCAGTCAGAGCACTGTCTACATTACCCACTGTCAGTCAGAGCACTGTCTACATTACCCACTGTCAGTCAGAGCACTGTCTACATTCCCCACTGTCAGTCAGAGCACTGTCTACATTACCCACTGTCAGTCAGAGCACTGTCTACATTACCCACTGTCAGTCAGAGCACTGTCCACATTACCCACTGTCAGTCAGAGCACTGTCTGCATTACCCACTGTCAGTCAGAGCCCTGTCTACATTACCCACTGTCAGTCAGAGCACTGTCTACATTACCCACTGTCAGTCAGAGCACTGTCTGCATTACCCACTGTCAGTCAGAGCCCTGTCTACATTACCCACTGTCAGTCAGAGCACTGTCTACATTACCCACTGTCAGTCAGAGCACTGTCTGCATTACCCAGTGTCAGTCAGAGCACTGTCCGCATTCCCCACTGTCAGTCAGAGCACTGTCTACATTCCCCACTGTCAGTCAGAGCACTGTCTACATTACCCACTGTCAGTCAGAGCACTGTCTACATTACCCACTGTCAGTCAGAGCACTGTCCACATTCCCCACTGTCAGTCAGAGCACTGTCTACATTACCCACTGTCAGTCAGAGCACTGTCTGCATTACCCACTGTCAGTCAGAGCACTGTCCACATTACCCACTGTCAGTCAGAGCACTGTCTGCATTACCCACTCTCTGTCAGAGCACTGTCTACATTACCCACTGTCAGTCAGAGCACTGTCCACATTCCCCACTGTCAGTCAGAGCACTGTCCACATTCCCCACTGTCAGTCAGAGCACTGTCTGCATTATCCACTGTCAGTCAGAGCACTGTCTACATTACCCACTGTCAGTCACAGCACTGTCCACATTATCCACTGTCAGTCAGAGCACTGTCTACATTCCCCACTGTCAGTCAGAGCACTGTCTACATTCCCCACTGTCAGTCAGAGCACTGTCCACATTACCCACTGTCAGTCAGAGCACTGTCCACATTCCCCACTGTCAGTCAGAGCACTGTCAACATTACCCACTGTCAGTCAGAGCACTGTCTACATTACCCACTGTCAGTCAGAGCACTGTCTACATTACCCACTGTCAGTCAGAGCACTGTCTACATTACCCACTGTCAGTCAGAGCACTGTCCACATTCCCCACTGTCAGTCAGAGCACTGTCAACATTCTCCACTGTCAGTCAGAGCACTGCCCACAGTCCCCACTGTCAGTCAGAGCACTGTCTACATTACCCACTGTCAGTCAGAGCACTGTCCACATTCCCCACTGTCAGTCAGAGCACTGTCTACATTACCCACTGTCAGTCAGAGCACTGTCCACATTCCCCACTGTCAGTCAGAGCACTGTCTACATTCCCCACTGTCAGTCAGAGCACTGTCTACATTACCCACTGTCAGTCAGAGCACTGTCCACATTACCCACTGTCAGTCAGAGCACTGTCTACATTCCCCACTGTCAGTCAGAGCACTGTCCGCATTCCCCACTGTCAGTCAGAGCACTGTCTACATTCCCCACTGTCAGTCAGAGCACTGTCTACATTACCCACTGTCAGTCAGAGCACTGTCCACATTCCCCACTGTCAGTCAGAGCACTGTCTACATTCCCCACTGTCAGTCAGAGCACTGTCCGCATTCCCCACTGTCAGTCAGAGCACTGTCCACATTCCCCACTGTCAGTCAGAGCACTGTCCACATTCCCCACTGTCAGTCAGAGCACTGTCTACATTCCCCACTGTCAGTCAGAGCACTGTCTACATTACCCACTGTCAGTCAGAGCACTGTCCACATTCCCCACTGTCAGTCAGAGCACTGTCTACATTCCCCACTGTCAGTCAGAGCACTGTCCGCATTCCCCACTGTCAGTCAGAGCACTGTCCACATTCCCCACTGTCAGTCAGAGCACTGTCCACATTCCCCACTGTCAGTCAGAGCACTGTCCACATTCCCCACTGTCAGTCAGAGCACTGTCTACATTACCCAGTGTCAGTCAGAGCACTGACTGCATTCCCCACTGTCAGTCAGAGCACTGTCCACATTCCCCACTGTCAGTCACAGCACTGTCTACATTCCCCACTGTCAGTCAGAGCACTGTCTACATTCCCCACTGTCAGTCAGAGCACTGTCCACATTCCCCACTGTCAGTCAGAGCACTGTCTACATTCCCCACTGTCAGTCAGAGCACTGTCCACATTCCCCAATGTCAGTCAGAGCACTGTCCACATTCCCCACTGTCAGTCAGAGCACTGTCTACATTCCCCACTGTCAGTCAGAGCACTGTCTACATTCCCCACTGTCAGTCAGAGCACTGTCCGCATTACCCACTGTCAGTCAGAGCACTGTCCACATTCCCCACTGTCAGTCAGAGCACTGTCTGCATTACCCACTGTCAGTCAGAGCACTGTCTACATTCCCCACTGTCAGTCAGAGCACTGTCTGCATTACCCACTGTCAGTCATAGCACTGTCTACATTACCCACTGTCAGTCAGGGCACTGTCTGCATTGCCCACTGTCAGTCAGAGCACTGTCTACATTCCCCACTGTCAGTCAGAGCACTGTCTGCATTACCCACTGTCAGTCAGAGCACTGTCTGCATTACCCAGTGTCAGTCAGAGCACTGTCCACATTCCCCATTGTCAGTCAGAGCACTGTCTACATTCCCCACTGTCAGTCAGAGCACTGTCTACATTACCCACTGTCAGTCAGAGCACTGTCTACATTACCCACTGTCAGTCAGAGCACTGTCCACATTCCCCACTGTCAGTCAGAGCACTGTCTACATTACCCACTGTCAGTCAGAGCACTGTCTGCATTACCCACTGTCAGTCAGAGCACTGTCCACATTACCCACTGTCAGTCAGAGCACTGTCTGCATTACCCACTGTCTGTCAGAGCACTGTCTACATTACCCACTGTCAGTCAGAGCACTGTCCACATTCCCCACTGTCAGTCAGAGCACTGTCCACATTCCCCACTGTCAGTCAGAGCACTGTCTGCATTATCCACTGTCAGTCAGAGCACTGTCTACATTACCCACTGTCAGTCACAGCACTGTCCACATTACCCACTGTCAGTCAGAGCACTGTCCACATTCCCCACTGTCAGTCAGAGCACTGTCAACATTACCCACTGTCAGTCAGAGCACTGTCTACATTACCCACTGTCAGTCAGAGCACTGTCTACATTACCCACTGTCAGTCAGAGCACTGTCTACATTACCCACTGTCAGTCAGAGCACTGTCCACATTCCCCACTGTCAGTCAGAGCACTGTCAACATTCTCCACTGTCAGTCAGAGCACTGCCCACAGTCCCCACTGTCAGTCAGAGCACTGTCTACATTACCCACTGTCAGTCAGAGCACTGTCCACATTCCCCACTGTCAGTCAGAGCACTGTCTACATTACCCACTGTCAGTCAGAGCACTGTCCACATTCCCCACTGTCAGTCAGAGCACTGTCTACATTCCCCACTGTCAGTCAGAGCACTGTCTACATTACCCACTGTCAGTCAGAGCACTGTCCACATTACCCACTGTCAGTCAGAGCACTGTCTACATTCCCCACTGTCAGTCAGAGCACTGTCCGCATTCCCCACTGTCAGTCAGAGCACTGTCTACATTCCCCACTGTCAGTCAGAGCACTGTCTACATTACCCACTGTCAGTCAGAGCACTGTCCACATTCCCCACTGTCAGTCAGAGCACTGTCTACATTCCCCACTGTCAGTCAGAGCACTGTCCGCATTCCCCACTGTCAGTCAGAGCACTGTCCACATTCCCCACTGTCAGTCAGAGCACTGTCCACATTCCCCACTGTCAGTCAGAGCACTGTCCACATTCCCCACTGTCAGTCAGAGCACTGTCTACATTCCCCACTGTCAGTCAGAGCACTGTCTACATTCCCCACTGTCAGTCAGAGCACTGTCTACATTCCCCACTGTCAGTCAGAGCACTGTCCACATTACCCACTGTCAGTCAGAGCACTGTCTACATTCCCCAATGTCAGTCAGAGCACTGTCTACATTACCCACTGTCAGTCAGAGCACTGTCTACATTCCCCACTGTCAGTCAGAGCACTGTCTACATTCCCCACTGTCAGTCAGAGCACTGTCCACATTCCCCACTGTCAGTCAGAGCACTGTCTACATTACCCACTGTCAGTCAGAGCACTGTCCACATTCCCCACTGTCAGTCAGAGCACTGTCTACATTACCCACTGTCAGACAGACCACTGTCTGAATTAGTCACTGTCAGTCAGAGCCCTGTCTACATTACCCACTGTCAGTCAGAGCACTGTCTGCATTACCCACTGTCAGTCGGAGCACTGTCTACATGACCCACTGTCAGTCAGAGCACTGTCTACATGACCCACTGTCAGTCAGAGCACTGTCTACATTACCCACTGTCAGTCGGAGCACTGTCCACATTACCCACTGTCAGTCAGAGCATTGTCTGCATTACCCACTGTCAGTCAGAGCACTGTCTACATTACCCACTGTCAGTCAGAGCCCTGTCTGCATTCCCCACTGTCAGTCAGAGCACTGACTGCATTCCCCACTGTCAGTCAGAGCACTGTCTACATTACCCACTCTCAGTCAGAGCACTGTCCACATTACCCACTGTCAGTCAGAGCACTGTCTGCATTACCCACTGTCAGTCAGAGCACTGTCTACATTACCCACTGTCAGTCAGAGCACTGTCTACATTCCCCCCTGTCAGTCAGAGCACTGTCTACATTACCCACTGTCAGTCAGAGCACTGTCTACATTCCCCAATGTCAGTCAGAGCACTGTCTACATTACCCACTGTCAGTCAGAGCACTGTCTACATTCCCCACTGTCAGTCAGAGCACTGTCTACATTCCCCACTGTCAGTCAGAGCACTGTCTACATTAACCACTGTCAGTCAGAGCACTGTCTGAATTAGTCACTGTCAGTCAGAGCACTGTCTGCATTACCCACTGTCAGTCAAAGCTCTGTCTACATTACCCACTGTCAGTCAGAGCACTGTCTGAATTAGTCACTGTCAGGCAGAGCACTGTCTACATTACCCACTGTCAGTCAGAGCACTGTCTGCATTACCCACTGTCAGTCAGAGCACTGTCTGCATTACCCACTGTCAGTCAGAGCACTGTCTGCATTACCCACTGTCAGTCAGAGCACTGTCTGCATTACCCACTGTCAGTCAGAGCACTGTCCACATTACCCACTGTCAGTCAGAGCACTGTCCACATTACCCACTGTCAGTCAGAGCACTGTCTGCATTACCCACTGTCAGTCAGAGCCCTGTCTACATTACCCACTGTCAGTCAGAGCACTGTCTACATTACCCACTGTCAGTCAGAGCACTGTCTACATTACCCACTGTCAGTCAGAGCACTGTCTACATTACCCACTGTCAGTCAGAGCACTGTATTCATTCCCCACTGTCAGTCAGAGCACTGTCTACATTAACCACTGTCAGTAAGAGCACTGTCTGAATTAGTCACTGGCTGTCAGAGCACTGTCTACATTACCCGCTGTCAGTCAGAGCACTGTCCGCATTACCCAGTGTTGGTCAGAGCACTGTCTACATTACCCACTGTCAGTCAGAGCACTGTCCGCATTACCCAGTGTTGGTCAGAGCACTGTCTGCATTACCCACTGTCAGTCAGGGCACTGTCTACATTATCCACTGTCAGTCAGAGCACTGTCTGAATTACCCACTGTCAGACAGAGCACTGTCTACATTACCCACCGTCAGTCAGAGCACTGTCTGCATTACCCACTGTCAGACAGAGCACTGTCTGCATTCCCCACTGTCAGTCACAGCACTGTCCACATTATCCACTGTCAGTCAGAGCACTGTCTACATTCCCCACTGTCAGTCAGAGCACTGTCTACATTACCCACTGTCAGTCAGAGCACTGTCCACATTCCCCACTGTCAGTCAGAGCACTGTCTACATTCCCCACTGTCAGTCAGAGCACTGTCCACATTCCCCACTGTCAGTCAGAGCACTGTCTACATTCCCCACTCTCAGTCAGAGCACTGTCTACATTACCCACTGTCAGTCAGAGCACTGTCTGCATTACCCAGTGTCAGTCAGAGCACTGTCTACATTCCCCACTGTCAGTCAGAGCACTGTCTACATTACCCACTGTCAGTCAGAGCACTGTCCACATTCCCCACTGTCAGTCAGAGCACTGTCTACATTCCCCACTGTCAGTCACAGCACTGTCCACATTCCCCACTGTCAGTCAGAGCACTGTCTACATTCCCCACTGTCAGTCAGAGCACTGTCTACATTCCCCACTGTCAGTCAGAGCACTGTCTACATTACCCACTGTCAGTCAGAGCACTGTCTGCATTACCCAGTGTCAGTCAGAGCACTGTCTACATTCCCCACTGTCAGTCAGAGCACTGTCTACATTACCCACTGTCAGTCAGAGCACTGTCTACATTACCCACTGTCAGTCAGAGCACTGTCCACATTCCCCACTGTCAGTCAGAGCACTGTCTACATTACCCACTGTCAGTCAGAGCACTGTCTGCATTACCCACTGTCAGTCAGAGCACTGTCCACATTACCCACTGTCAGTCAGAGCACTGTCTGCATTACCCACTGTCTGTCAGAGCACTGTCTACATTACCCACCGTCAGTCAGAGCACTGTACACATTCCCCACTGTCAGTCAGAGCACTGTCCACATTCCCCACTGTCAGTCAGAGCACTGTCTGCATTATCCACTGTCAGTCAGAGCACTGTCCACATTACCCACTGTCAGTCAGAGCACTGTCTACATTCCCCACTGTCAGTCAGAGCACTGTCTACATTCCCCACTGTCAGTCAGAGCACTGTCCACATTCCCCACTGTCAGTCAGAGCACTGTCAACATTCTCCACTGTCAGTCAGAGCACTGCCCACAGTCCCCACTGTCAGTCAGAGCACTGTCTACATTACCCACTGTCAGTCAGAGCACTGTCCACATTCCCCAATGTCAGTCAGAGCACTGTCTACATTACCCACTGTCAGTCAGAGCACTGTCCACATTCCCCACTGTCAGTCAGAGCACTGTCTACATTACCCACTGTCAGTCAGAACACTGTCTACATTCCCCACTGTCAGTCAGAGCACTGTCTACATTACCCACTGTCAGTCAGAGCACTGTCCACATTCCCCACTGTCAGTCAGAGCACTGTCTACATTACCCACTGTCAGTCAGAGCACTGTCTACATTACCCAGTGTCAGTCAGGGCACTGTCCGCATTCCCCACTGTCAGTCAGAGCACTGTCTACATTACCCACTGTCAGTCAGAGCACTGTCCACATTCCCCACTGTCAGTCAGAGCACTGTCTACATTACCCACTGTCAGTCAGAGCACTGTCCACATTCCCCACTGTCAGTCAGAGCACTGTCTACATTACCCACTGTCAGTCAGAGCACTGTCCACATTCCCCACTGTCAGTCAGAGCACTGTCTACATTACCCACTGTCAGTCAGAGCACTGTCTACATTCCCCACTGTCAGTCAGAGCACTGTCCACATTCCCCACTGTCAGTCAGAGCACTGTCTACATTACCCACTGTCAGTCAGAGCACTGTCTGAATTACCCACTGTCAGACAGAGCACTGTCTACATTACCCACCGTCAGTCAGAGCACTGTCTACATTACCCACTGTCAGACAGAGCACTGTCCACATTACCCACTGTCAGTCAGAGCACTGTCTGCATTACCCACTGTCAGACAGAGCACTGTCTGCATTCCCCACTGTCAGTCACAGCACTGTCCACATTATCCACTGTCAGTCAGAGCACTGTCTACATTCCCCACTGTCAGTCAGAGCACTGTCTACATTACCCACTGTCAGTCAGAGCACTGTCCACATTCCCCACTGTCAGTCAGAGCACTGTCCACATTCCCCACTGTCAGTCAGAGCACTGTCTACATTCCCCACTGTCAGTCAGAGCACTGTCTACATTCCCCACTGTCAGTCAGAGCACTGTCTACATTCCCCACTGTCAGTCAAAGCACTGTCCACATTACCCACTGTCAGTCAGAGCACTGTCTACATTCCCCAATGTCAGCCAGAGCACTGTCTACATTACCCACTGTCAGTCAGAGCACTGTCTACATTCCCCACTGTCAGTCAGAGCACTGTCTACATTCCCCACTGTCAGTCAGAGCACTGTCCACATTCCCCACTGTCAGTCAGAGCACTGTCTACATTACCCACTGTCAGTCAGAGCACTGTCCACATTCCCCACTGTCAGTCAGAGCCCTGTCTACATTACCCACTGTCAGTCAGAGCACTGTCTGCATTACCCACTGTCAGTCGGAGCACTGTCTACATGACCCACTGTCAGTCAGAGCACTGTCTACATGACCCACTGTCAGTCAGAGCACTGTCTACATTACCCACTGTCAGTCGGAGCACTGTCCACATTACCCACTGTCAGTCAGAGCATTGTCTGCATTACCCACTGTCAGTCAGAGCACTGTCTACATTACCCACTGTCAGTCAGAGCCCTGTCTGCATTCCCCACTGTCAGTCAGAGCACTGACTGCATTCCCCACTGTCAGTCAGAGCACTGTCTACATTACCCACTCTCAGTCAGAGCACTGTCCACATTCCCCCCTGTCAGTCAGAGCACTGTCTGCATTACCCACTGTCAGTCAGAGCACTGTCTACATTACCCACTGTCAGTCAGAGCACTGTCTACATTCCCCCCTGTCAGTCAGAGCACTGTCTACATTACCCACTGTCAGTCAGAGCACTGTCTACATTACCCACTGTCAGTCAGAGCACTGTCTGCATTACCCACTGTCAGTCAGAGCACTGTATTCATTCCCCACTGTCAGTCAGAGCACTGTCTACATTAACCACTGTCAGTCAGAGCACTGTCTGAATTAGTCACTGTCAGTCAGAGCACTGTCTGCATTACCCACTGTCAGTCAAAGCTCTGTCTACATTACCCACTGTCAGTCAGAGCACTGTCTGAATTAGTCACTGTCAGGCAGAGCACTGTCTACATTACCCACTGTCAGTCAGAGCACTGTCTGCATTACCCACTGTCAGTCAGAGCACTGTCTGCATTACCCACTGTTCGTCAGAGCACTGTCTGCATTACCCACTGTCAGTCAGAGCACTGTCTGCATTACCCACTGTCAGTCAGAGCACTGTCCACATTACCCACTGTCAGTCAGAGCACTGTCCACATTACCCACTGTCAGTCAGAGCACTGTCTGCATTACCCACTGTCAGTCAGAGCCCTGTCTACATTACCCACTGTCAGTCAGAGCACTGTCTACATTACCCACTGTCAGTCAGAGCACTGTCTACATTACCCACTGTCAGTCAGAGCACTGTCTACATTACCCACTGTCAGTCAGAGCACTGTATTCATTCCCCACTGTCAGTCAGAGCACTGTCTACATTAACCACTGTCAGTAAGAGCACTGTCTGAATTAGTCACTGTCTGTCAGAGCACTGTCTACATTACCCGCTGTCAGTCAGAGCACTGTCCGCATTACCCAGTGTTGGTCAGAGCACTGTCTACATTACCCACTGTCAGTCAGAGCACTGTCCGCATTACCCAGTGTTGGTCAGAGCACTGTCTGCATTACCCACTGTCAGTCAGGGCACTGTCTACATTACCCACTGTCAGTCAGAGCACTGTCTGAATTACCCACTGTCAGACAGAGCACTGTCTACATTACCCACCGTCAGTCAGAGCACTGTCTGCATTACCCACTGTCAGACAGAGCACTGTCTGCATTCCCCACTGTCAGTCACAGCACTGTCCACATTATCCACTGTCAGTCAGAGCACTGTCTACATTCCCCACTGTCAGTCAGAGCACTGTCTACATTACCCACTGTCAGTCAGAGCACTGTCCACATTCCCCACTGTCAGTCAGAGCACTGTCTACATTCCCCACTGTCAGTCAGAGCACTGTCCACATTCCCCACTGTCAGTCAGAGCACTGTCTACATTCCCCACTGTCAGTCAGAGCACTGTCTACATTACCCACTGTCAGTCAGAGCACTGTCTGCATTACCCAGTGTCAGTCAGAGCACTGTCTACATTCCCCACTGTCAGTCAGAGCACTGTCTACATTACCCACTGTCAGTCAGAGCACTGTCCACATTCCCCACTGTCAGTCAGAGCACTGTCTACATTCCCCACTGTCAGTCAGAGCACTGTCCACATTCCCCACTGTCAGTCAGAGCACTGTCTACATTCCCCACTGTCAGTCAGAGCACTGTCTACATTCCCCACTGTCAGTCAGAGCACTGTCTACATTACCCACTGTCAGTCAGAGCACTGTCTGCATTACCCAGTGTCAGTCAGAGCACTGTCTACATTCCCCACTGTCAGTCAGAGCACTGTCTACATTACCCACTGTCAGTCAGAGCACTGTCTACATTACCCACTGTCAGTCAGAGCACTGTCCACATTCCCCACTGTCAGTCAGAGCACTGTCTACATTACCCACTGTCAGTCAGAGCACTGTCTGCATTACCCACTGTCAGTCAGAGCACTGTCCACATTACCCACTGTCAGTCAGAGCACTGTCTGCATTACCCACTGTCTGTCAGAGCACTGTCTACATTACCCACTGTCAGTCAGAGCACTGTACACATTCCCCACTGTCAGTCAGAGCACTGTCCACATTCCCCACTGTCAGTCAGAGCACTGTCTGCATTATCCACTGTCAGTCAGAGCACTGTCCACATTACCCACTGTCAGTCAGAGCACTGTCTACATTCCCCACTGTCAGTCAGAGCACTGTCTACATTCCCCACTGTCAGTCAGAGCACTGTCCACATTCCCCACTGTCAGTCAGAGCACTGTCAACATTCTCCACTGTCAGTCAGAGCACTGCCCACAGTCCCCACTGTCAGTCAGAGCACTGTCTACATTACCCACTGTCAGTCAGAGCACTGTCCACATTCCCCAATGTCAGTCAGAGCACTGTCTACATTACCCACTGTCAGTCAGAGCACTGTCCACATTCCCCACTGTCAGTCAGAGCACTGTCTACATTACCCACTGTCAGTCAGAGCACTGTCTACATTCCCCACTGTCAGTCAGAGCACTGTCTACATTACCCACTGTCAGTCAGAGCACTGTCCACATTCCCCACTGTCAGTCAGAGCACTGTCTACATTACCCACTGTCGGTCAGAGCACTGTCTACATTACCCAGTGTCAGTCAGGGCACTGTCCGCATTCCCCACTGTCAGTCAGAGCACTGTCTACATTACCCACTGTCAGTCAGAGCACTGTCCACATTCCCCACTGTCAGTCAGAGCACTGTCTACATTACCCACTGTCAGTCAGAGCACTGTCCACATTCCCCACTGTCAGTCAGAGCACTGTCTACATTACCCACTGTCAGTCAGAGCACTGTCCACATTCCCCACTGTCAGTCAGAGCCCTGTCTACATTACCCACTGTCAGTCAGAGCACTGTCTACATTCCCCACTGTCAGTCAGAACACTGTCCACATTACCCACTGTCAGTCAGAGCACTGTCTACATTCCCCACTGTCAGTCAGAGCACTGTCCACATTCCCCACTGTCAGTCAGAGCACTGTCTACATTACCCACTGTCAGTCAGAGCACTGTCTGAATTACCCACTGTCAGACAGAGCACTGTCTACATTACCCACCGTCAGTCAGAGCACTGTCTACATTACCCACTGTCAGACAGAGCACTGTCCACATTACCCACTGTCAGTCAGAGCACTGTCTGCATTACCCACTGTCAGACAGAGCACTGTCTGCATTCCCCACTGTCAGTCACAGCACTGTCCACATTATCCACTGTCAGTCAGAGCACTGTCTACATTCCCCACTGTCAGTCAGAGCACTGTCTACATTACCCACTGTCAGTCAGAGCACTGTCCACATTCCCCACTGTCAGTCAGAGCACTGTCTACATTCCCCACTGTCAGTCAGAGCACTGTCCACATTCCCCACTGTCAGTCAGAGCACTGTCTACATTCCCCACTGTCAGTCAGAGCACTGTCTACATTCCCCACTGTCAGTCAGAGCACTGTCTACATTACCCACTGTCAGTCAGAGCACTGTCTGCATTACCCAGTGTCAGTCAGAGCACTGTCCACATTCCCCACTGTCAGTCAGAGCACTGTCTACATTCCCCACTGTCAGTCAGAGCACTGTCTACATTACCCACTGTCAGTCAGAGCACTGTCTACATTACCCACTGTCAGTCAGAGCACTGTCTACATTACCCACTGTCAGTCAGAGCACTGTCCACATTCCCCACTGTCAGTCAGAGCACTGTCTACATTCCCCACTGTCAGTCAGAGCACTGTCCACATTACCCACTGTCAGTCAGAGCACTGTCTACATTACCCACTGTCAGTCAGAGCACTGTCTACATTCCCCACTGTCAGTCAGAGCACTGTCCACATTACCCACTGTCAGTCAGAGCACTGTCTACATTACCCACTGTCAGTAAGAGCACTGTCCACATTCCCCACTGTCAGTCAGAGCACTGTCTACATTACCCACTGTCAGTCAGAGCACTGTCTGCATTACCCACTGTCAGTCAGAGCACTGTCCACATTACCCACTGTCAGTCAGAGCACTGTCTGCATTACCCACTGTCTGTCAGAGCACTGTCTACATTACCCACTGTCAGTCAGAGCACTGTCCACATTCCCCACTGTCAGTCAGAGCACTGTCCACATTCCCCACTGTCAGTCAGAGCACTGTCTGCATTATCCACTGTCAGTCAGAGCACTGTCCACATTACCCACTGTCAGTCACAGCACTGTCCACATTATCCACTGTCAGTCAGAGCACTGTCTACATTCCCCACTGTCAGTCAGAGCACTGTCTACATTCCCCACTGTCAGTCAGAGCACTGTCCACATTCCCCACTGTCAGTCAGAGCACTGTCAACATTCTCCACTGTCAGTCAGAGCACTGCCCACAGTCCCCACTGTCAGTCAGAGCACTGTCTACATTACCCACTGTCAGTCAGAGCACTGTCCACATTCCCCACTGTCAGTCAGAGCACTGTCTACATTACCCACTGTCAGTCAGAGCACTGTCCACATTCCCCACTGTCAGTCAGAGCACTGTCTACATTACCCACTGTCAGTCAGAGCACTGTCTACATTCCCCACTGTCAGTCAGAGCACTGTCTACATTACCCACTGTCAGTCAGAGCACTGTCCACATTCCCCACTGTCAGTCAGAGCACTGTCTACATTACCCACTGTCAGTCAGAGCACTGTCTACATTACCCAGTGTCAGTCAGGGCACTGTCCGCATTCCCCACTGTCAGTCAGAGCACTGTCTACATTACCCACTGTCAGTCAGAGCACTGTCCACATTCCCCACTGTCAGTCAGAGCACTGTCCACATTCCCCACTGTCAGTCAGAGCACTGTCTACATTCCCCACTGTCAGTCAGAGCACTGTCTACATTACCCACTGTCAGTCAGAGCACTGTCTACATTACCCACTGTCAGTCAGAGCACTGTCCACATTCCCCACTGTCAGTCAGAGCACTGTCTACATTACCCACTGTCAGTCAGAGCACTGTCTGCATTACCCACTGTCAGTCAGAGCACTGTCCAAATTACCCACTGTCAGTCAGAGCACTGTCCACATTACCCACTGTCTGTCAGAGCACTGTCTACATTACCCACTGTCAGTCAGAGCACTGTACACATTCCCCACTGTCAGTCAGAGCACTGTCCACATTCCCCACTGTCAGTCAGAGCACTGTCTGCATTATCCACTGTCAGTCAGAGCACTGTCCACATTACCCACTGTCAGTCAGAGCACTGTCTACATTACCCACTGTCAGTCAGAGCACTGTCTACATTCCCCACTGTCAGTCAGAGCACTGTCCACATTCCCCACTGTCAGTCAGAGCACTGTCAACATTCTCCACTGTCAGTCAGAGCACTGCCCACAGTCCCCACTGTCAGTCAGAGCACTGTCTACATTACCCACTGTCAGTCAGAGCACTGTCCACATTCCCCACTGTCAGTCAGAGTACTGTCTACATGACCCACTGTCAGTCAGAGCACTGTCCACATTCCCCACTGTCAGTCAGAGCACTGTCTACATTACCCACTGTCAGTCAGAGCACTGTCCACATTCCCCACTGTCAGTCAGAGCACTGTCTACATTACCCACTGTCAGTCAGAGCACTGTCTACATTACCCAGTGTCAGTCAGGGCACTGTCCGCATTCCCCACTGTCAGTCAGAGCACTGTCTACATTCCCCACTGTCAGTCAGAGCACTGTCTACATTACCCACTGTCAGTCAGAGCACTGTCCACATTCCCCACTGTCAGTCAGAGCACTGTCTACATTACCCACTGTCAGTCAGAGCACTGTCCACATTCCCCACTGTCAGTCAGAGCACTGTCTACATTACCCACTGTCAGTCAGAGCACTGTCTACATTCCCCACTGTCAGTCAGAGCACTGTCCACATTCCCCACTGTCAGTCAGAGCACTGTCTACATTCCCCACTGTCAGTCAGAGCACTGTCCACATTCCCCACTGTCAGTCAGAGCACTGTCTACATTACCCACTGTCAGTCAGAGCACTGTCTGAATTACCCACTGTCAGACAGAGCACTGTCTACATTACCCACCGTCAGTCAGAGCACTGTCTGCATTACCCACTGTCAGACAGAGCACTGTCTGCATTCCCCACTGTCAGTCACAGCACTGTCCACATTATCCACTGTCAGTCAGAGCACTGTCTACATTCCCCACTGTCAGTCAGAGCACTGTCTACATTACCCACTGTCAGTCAGAGCACTGTCCACATTCCCCACTGTCAGTCAGAGCACTGTCTACATTCCCCACTGTCAGTCAGAGCACTGTCCACATTCCCCACTGTCAGTCAGAGCACTGTCTACATTCCCCACTGTCAGTCAGAGCACTGTCTACATTCCCCACTGTCAGTCAGAGCACTGTCCACATTACCCACTGTCAGTCAGAGCACTGTCCGCATTACCCAGTGTCAGTCAGAGCACTGTCCACATTCCCCACTGTCAGTCAGAGCACTGTCTACATTCCCCACTGTCAGTCAGAGCACTGTCTACATTACCCACTGTCAGTCAGAGCACTGTCTACATTACCCACTGTCAGTCAGAGCACTGTCCACATTCCCCACTGTCAGTCAGAGCACTGTCTACATTACCCACTGTCAGTCAGAGCACTGTCCACATTACCCACTGTCAGTCAGAGCACTGTCTGCATTACCCACTGTCTGTCAGAGCACTGTCTACATTACCCACTGTCAGTCAGAGCACTGTCCACATTCCCCACTGTCAGTCAGAGCACTGTCCACATTCCCCACTGTCAGTCAGAGCACTGTCTGCATTATCCACTGTCAGTCAGAGCACTGTCCACATTACCCACTGTCAGTCACAGCACTGTCCACATTATCCACTGTCAGTCAGAGCACTGTCTACATTCCCCACTGTCAGTCAGAGCACTGTCTACATTCCCCACTGTCAGTCAGAGCACTGTCCACATTCCCCACTGTCAGTCAGAGCACTGTCAACATTCTCCACTGTCAGTCAGAGCACTGTCCACATTACCCACTGTCAGTCAGAGCACTGTCCACATTCCCCACTGTCAGTCAGAGCACTGTCTACATTACCCACTGTCAGTCAGAGCACTGTCCACATTCCCCACTGTCAGTCAGAGCACTGTCTACATTACCCACTGTCAGTCAGAGCACTGTCTACATTACCCACTGTCAGTCAGAGCACTGTCTACATTACCCACTGTCAGTCAGAGCACTGTCTACATTACCCACTGTCAGTCAGAGCACTGTCTACATTCCCCACTGTCAGTCAGAGCACTGTCTACATTACCCACTGTCAGTCAGAGCACTGTCCACATTCCCCACTGTCAGTCAGAGCACTGTCTACATTACCCACTGTCAGTCAGAGCACTGTCTACATTACCCAGTGTCAGTCAGGGCACTGTCCGCATTCCCCACTGTCAGTCAGAGCACTGTCTACATTACCCACTGTCAGTCAGAGCACTGTCCACATTCCCCACTGTCAGTCAGAGCACTGTCTACATTACCCACTGTCAGTCAGAGCACTGTCCACATTCCCCACTGTCAGTCAGAGCACTGTCTACATTACCCACTGTCAGTCAGAGCACTGTCCACATTCCCCACTGTCAGTCAGAGCACTGTCTACATTACCCACTGTCAGTCAGAGCACTGTCCACATTCCCCACTGTCAGTCAGAGCACTGTCTACATTACCCACTGTCAGTCAGAGCACTGTCCACATTCCCCACTGTCAGTCAGAGCACTGTCTACATTACCCACTGTCAGTCAGAGCACTGTCCACATTCCCCACTGTCAGTCAGAGCACTGTCTACATTACCCACTGTCAGTCAGAGCACTGTCCACATTCCCCACTCTCAGTCAGAGCACTGTCCACATTACCCACTGTCAGTCAGAGCACTGTCTACATTCCCCACTGTCAGTCAGAGCACTGTCTACATTCCCCACTGTCAGTCAGAGCACTGTCTACATTCCCCACTGTCAGTCAGAGCACTGTCTACATTCCCCACTGTCAGTCAGAGCACTGTCTACATTACCCAGTGTCAGTCAGAGCACCGACTGCATTCCCCACTGTCAGTCAGAGCACTGTCCACATTCCCCACTGTCAGTCAGAGCACTGTCTACATTCCCCACTGTCAGTCAGAGCACTGTCTGCATTATCCACTGTCAGTGAGAGCACTGTCTACATTCCCCACTGTCAGTCAGAGCACTGTCTGCATTACCCACTGTCAGTCAGAGCACTGTCTACATTCCCCACTGTCAGTCAGAGCACTGTCTGCATTACCCACTGTCAGTAAGAGCACTGTCCACATTCCCCACTGTCAGTCAGAGCACTGTCTACATTCCCCACTGTCAGTCAGAGCACTGTCTGCATTACCCACTGTCAGTCAGAGCACTGTCCACATTCCCCACTGTCAGTCAGAGCACTGTCCACATTCCCCACTGTCAGTCAGAGCACTGTCTACATTCCCCACTGTCAGTCAGAGCACTGTCTACATTCCCCACTGTCAGTCAGAGCACTGTCTACATTACTCACTGTCAGTCAGAACACTGTCTACATTACCCACTGTCAGTCAGAGCACTGTCTACATTACCCACTGTCAGACAGAGCACTGTCCACATTCCCCACTGTCAGTCAGAGCACTGTCCACATTCCCCACTGTCAGTCAGAGCACTGTCTACATTCCCCAATGTCAGTCAGAGCACTGTCTACATTACCCACTGTCAGTCAGAGCACTGTCTGCATTCCCCACTGTCAGTCAGAGCACTGTCCACATTCCCCACTGTCAGTCAGAGCACTGTCTACATTACCCACTGTCAGTCAGAGCACTGTCCACATTCCCCACTGTCAGTCAGAGCACTGTCTACATTACCCACTGTCAGAAAGAGCACTGTCTGAATTAGTCACTGTCAGTCAGAGCACTGTCTGCATTACCCACTGTCAGTCGGAGCACTGTCTACATGACCCACTGTCAGTCAGAGCACTGTCTACATGACCCACTGTCAGTCAGAGCACTGTCTACATTACCCACTGTCAGACAGAGCACTGTCTACATGACCCACTGTCAGTCAGAGCACTGTCTACATTACCCACTGTCAGTCAGAGCACTGTCTACATTACCCACTGTCAGTCAGAGCACTGTCCGCATTACCCAGTGTTGGTCAGAGCACTGTCTGCATTACCCACTGTCAGTCAGGGCACTGTCTACATTACCCACTGTCAGTCAGAGCACTGTCTGAATTACCCACTGTCAGACAGAGCACTGTCTACATTACCCACCGTCAGTCAGAGCACTGTCTGCATTACCCACTGTCAGACAGAGCACTGTCTGCATTCCCCACTGTCAGTCACAGCACTGTCCACATTATCCACTGTCAGTCAGAGCACTGTCTACATTCCCCACTGTCAGTCAGAGCACTGTCTACATTACCCACTGTCAGTCAGAGCACTGTCCACATTCCCCACTGTCAGTCAGAGCACTGTCTACATTCCCCACTGTCAGTCAGAGCACTGTCCACATTCCCCACTGTCAGTCAGAGCACTGTCTACATTCCCCACTGTCAGTCAGAGCACTGTCTACATTACCCACTGTCAGTCAGAGCACTGTCTGCATTACCCCGTGTCAGTCAGAGCACTGTCCACATTCCCCACTGTCAGTCAGAGCACTGTCTGCATTACCCAGTGTCAGTCAGAGCACTGTCCACATTCCCCACTGTCAGTCAGAGCACTGTCTACATTCCCCACTGTCAGTCAGAGCACTGTCTACATTCCCCACTGTCAGTCAGAGCACTGTCTACATTACCCACTGTCGGTCAGAGCACTGTCCGCATTACCCAGTGTCAGTCAGAGCACTGTCCACATTCCCCACTGTCAGTCAGAGCACTGTCTACATTCCCCACTGTCAGTCAGAGCACTGTCGACATTACCCACTGTCAGTCAGAGCACTGTCTACATTACCCACTGTCAGTCAGAGCACTGTCCACATTCCCCACTGTCAGTCAGAGCACTGTCTACATTACCCACTGTCAGTCAGAGCACTGTCCACATTACCCACTGTCAGTCAGAGCACTGTCTGCATTACCCACTGTCTGTCAGAGCACTGTCTACATTACCCACTGTCAGTCAGAGCACTGTCCACATTCCCCACTGTCAGTCAGAGCACTCTCCACATTCCCCACTGTCAGTCAGAGCACTGTCTGCATTATCCACTGTCAGTCAGAGCACTGTCCACATTACCCACTGTCAGTCACAGCACTGTCCACATTCCCCACTGTCAGTCAGAGCACTGTCTACATTACCCACTGTCAGTCAGAGCACTGTCTACATTACCCAGTGTCAGTCAGGGCACTGTCCGCATTCCCCACTGTCAGTCAGAGCACTGTCTACATTACCCACTGTCAGTCAGAGCACTGTCCACATTCCCCACTGTCAGTCAGAGCACTGTCTACATTACCCACTGTCAGTCAGAGCACTGTCCACATTCCCCACTCTCAGTCAGAGCACTGTCTACATTACCCACTGTCAGTCAGAGCACTGTCCACATTCCCCACTGTCAGTCAGAGCACTGTCTACATTACCCACTGTCAGTCAGAGCACTGTCTACATTCCCCACTGTCAGTCAGAGCACTGTCCACATTCCCCACTGTCAGTCAGAGCACTGTCTACATTACCCACTGTCAGTCAGAGCACTGTCCACATTCCCCACTGTCAGTCAGAGCACTGTCCACATTACCCACTGTCAGTCAGAGCACTGTCTACATTCCCCACTGTCAGTCAGAGCACTGTCTACATTCCCCACTGTCAGTCAGAGCACTGTCTACATTCCCCACTGTCAGTCAGAGCACTGTCTACATTCCCCACTGTCAGTCAGAGCACTGTCTACATTACCCAGTGTCAGTCAGAGCACCGACTGCATTCCCCACTGTCAGTCAGAGCACTGTCCACATTCCCCACTGTCAGTCAGAGCACTGTCTACATTCCCCACTGTCAGTCAGAGCACTGTCTGCATTATCCACTGTCAGTGAGAGCACTGTCTACATTCCCCACTGTCAGTCAGAGCACTGTCTGCATTACCCACTGTCAGTCAGAGCACTGTCTACATTCCCCACTGTCAGTCAGAGCACTGTCTGCATTACCCACTGTCAGTCAGAGCACTGTCCACATTCCCCACTGTCAGTCAGAGCACTGTCTACATTCCCCACTGTCAGTCAGAGCACTGTCTGCATTACCCACTGTCAGTCAGAGCACTGTCCACATTCCCCACTGTCAGTCAGAGCACTGTCCACATTCCCCACTGTCAGTCAGAGCACTGTCTACATTCCCCACTGTCAGTCAGAGCACTGTCTACATTCCCCACTGTCAGTCAGAGCACTGTCTACATTACTCACTGTCAGTCAGAACACTGTCTACATTACCCACTGTCAGTCAGAGCACTGTCTACATTACCCACTGTCAGACAGAGCACTGTCCACATTCCCCACTGTCAGTCAGAGCACTGTCCACATTCCCCACTGTCAGTCAGAGCACTGTCTACATTCCCCAATGTCAGTCAGAGCACTGTCTACATTACCCACTGTCAGTCAGAGCACTGTCTACATTCCCCACTGTCAGTCAGAGCACTGTCCACATTCCCCACTGTCAGTCAGAGCACTGTCTACATTACCCACTGTCAGTCAGAGCACTGCCCACATTCCCCACTGTCAGTCAGAGCACTGTCTACATTACCCACTGTCAGACAGAGCACTGTCTGAATTAGTCACTGTCAGTCAGAGCACTGTCTGCATTACCCACTGTCAGTCGGAGCACTGTCTACATGACCCACTGTCAGTCAGAGCACTGTCTACATGACCCACTGTCAGTCAGAGCACTGTCTACATTACCCACTGTCAGACAGAGCACTGTCTACATGACCCACTGTCAGTCAGAGCACTGTCTACATTACCCACTGTCAGTCAGAGCACTGTCTACATTACCCACTGTCAGTCAGAGCACTGTCCGCATTACCCAGTGTTGGTCAGAGCACTGTCTGCATTACCCACTGTCAGTCAGGGCACTGTCTACATTACCCACTGTCAGTCAGAGCACTGTCTGAATTACCCACTGTCAGACAGAGCACTGTCTACATTACCCACCGTCAGTCAGAGCACTGTCTGCATTACCCACTGTCAGACAGAGCACTGTCTGCATTCCCCACTGTCAGTCACAGCACTGTCCACATTATCCACTGTCAGTCAGAGCACTGTCTACATTCCCCACTGTCAGTCAGAGCACTGTCTACATTACCCACTGTCAGTCAGAGCACTGTCCACATTCCCCACTGTCAGTCAGAGCACTGTCTACATTCCCCACTGTCAGTCAGAGCACTGTCCACATTCCCCACTGTCAGTCAGAGCACTGTCTACATTCCCCACTGTCAGTCAGAGCACTGTCTACATTACCCACTGTCAGTCAGAGCACTGTCTGCATTACCCAGTGTCAGTCAGAGCACTGTCCACATTCCCCACTGTCAGTCAGAGCACTGTCTACATTCCCCACTGTCAGTCAGAGCACTGTCTACATTCCCCACTGTCAGTCAGAGCACTGTCTACATTACCCACTGTCAGTCAGAGCACTGTCCGCATTACCCAGTGTCAGTCAGAGCACTGTCCACATTCCCCACTGTCAGTCAGAGCACTGTCTACATTCCCCACTGTCAGTCAGAGCACTGTCGACATTACCCACTGTCAGTCAGAGCACTGTCTACATTACCCACTGTCAGTCAGAGCACTGTCCACATTCCCCACTGTCAGTCAGAGCACTGTCTACATTACCCACTGTCAGTCAGAGCACTGTCCACATTACCCACTGTCAGTCAGAGCACTGTCTGCATTACCCACTGTCTGTCAGAGCACTGTCTACATTACCCACTGTCAGTCAGAGCACTGTCCACATTCCCCACTGTCAGTCAGAGCACTCTCCACATTCCCCACTGTCAGTCAGAGCACTGTCTGCATTATCCACTGTCAGTCAGAGCACTGTCCACATTACCCACTGTCAGTCACAGCACTGTCCACATTATCCACTGTCAGTCAGAGCACTGTCTACATTACCCACTGTCAGTCAGAGCACTGTCTACATTCCCCACTGTCAGTCAGAGCACTGTCCACATTCCCCACTGTCAGTCAGAGCACTGTCTACATTACCCACTGTCAGTCAGAGCACTGTCCACATTCCCCACTGTCAGTCAGAGCACCGACTGCATTCCCCACTGTCAGTCAGAGCACTGTCCACATTCCCCACTGTCAGTCAGAGCACTGTCTACATTCCCCACTGTCAGTCAGAGCACTGTCCACATTCCCCACTGTCAGTCAGAGCACTGTCTGCATTATCCACTGTCAGTGAGAGCACTGTCTACATTCCCCACTGTCAGTCAGAGCACTGTCTGCATTACCCACTGTCAGTCAGAGCACTGTCCACATTCCCCACTGTCAGTCAGAGCACTGTCTACATTCCCCACTGTCAGTCAGAGCACTGTCTGCATTACCCACTGTCAGTCAGAGCACTGTCCACATTCCCCACTGTCAGTCAGAGCACTGTCCACATTCCCCACTGTCAGTCAGAGCACTGTCTACATTCCCCACTGTCAGTCAGAGCACTGTCTACATTCCCCACTGTCAGTCAGAGCACTGTCTACATTACTCACTGTCAGTCAGTACACTGTCTACATTACCCACTGTCAGTCAGAGCACTGTCTACATTACCCACTGTCAGACAGAGCACTGTCCACATTCCCCACTGTCAGTCAGAGCACTGTCCACATTCCCCACTGTCAGTCAGAGCACTGTCCACATTCCCCACTGTCAGTCAGAGCACTGTCTACATTCCCCACTGTCAGTCAGAGCACTGTCTACATTCCCCACTGTCAGTCAGAGCACTGTCTACATTCTCCACTGTCAGTCAGAGCACTGTCTACATTCCCCACTGTCAGTCAGAGCACTGTCTACATTCCCCACTGTCAGTCAGAGCACTGTCTACATTCTCCACTGTCAGTCAGAGCACTGTCTACATTCTCCACTGTCAGTCAGAGCACTGTCTACATTACCCACTGTCAGTCAGAGCACTGTCTACATTCCCCAATGTCAGTCAGAGCACTGTCTACATTACCCACTGTCAGTCAGAGCACTGTCTACATTCCCCACTGTCAGTCAGAGCACTGTCCACATTCCCCACTGTCAGTCAGAGCACTGTCTACATTACCCACTGTCAGTCAGAGCACTGTCCACATTCCCCACTGTCAGTCAGAGCACTGTCTACATTACCCACTGTCAGACAGAGCACTGTCTGAATTAGTCACTGTCAGTCAGAGCACTGTCTGCATTACCCACTGTCAGTCAGAGCACTGTCTACATGACCCACTGTCAGTCAGAGCACTGTCTACATTACCCACTGTCAGACAGAGCACTGTCTACATGACCCACTGTCAGTCAGAGCACTCTCTACATTACCCACTGTCAGTCAGAGCACTGTCTACATTACCCACTGTCAGTCAGAGCACTGTCCGCATTACCCAGTGTTGGTCAGAGCACTGTCTGCATTACCCACTGTCAGTCAGGGCACTGTCTACATTACCCACTGTCAGTCAGAGCACTGTCTGAATTACCCACTGTCAGACAGAGCACTGTCTACATTACCCACCGTCAGTCAGAGCACTGTCTGCATTACCCACTGTCAGACAGAGCACTGTCTGCATTCCCCACTGTCAGTCACAGCACTGTCCACATTATCCACTGTCAGTCAGAGCACTGTCTACATTCCCCACTGTCAGTCAGAGCACTGTCTACATTACCCACTGTCAGTCAGAGCACTGTCCACATTCCCCACTGTCAGTCAGAGCACTGTCTACATTCCCCACTGTCAGTCAGAGCACTGTCCACATTCCCCACTGTCAGTCAGAGCACTGTCTACATTCCCCACTGTCTGTCAGAGCACTGTCTACATTCCCCACTGTCAGTCAGAGCACTGTCTACATTACCCACTGTCAGTCAGAGCACTGTCTGCATTACCCAGTGTCAGTCAGAGCACTGTCCACATTCCCCACTGTCAGTCAGAGCACTGTCTACATTCCCCACTGTCAGTCAGAGCACTGTCTACATTACCCACTGTCAGTCAGAGCACTGTCTACATTACCCACTGTCAGTCAGAGCACTGTCCACATTCCCCACTGTCAGTCAGAGCACTGTCTACATTACCCACTGTCAGTCAGAGCACTGTCTGCATTACCCACTGTCAGTCAGAGCACTGTCCACATTACCCACTGTCAGTCAGAGCACTGTCTGCATTACCCACTGTCTGACAGAGCACTGTCTACATTACCCACTGTCAGTCAGAGCACTGTCCACATTCCCCACTGTCAGTCAGAGCACTGTCCACATTCCCCACTGTCAGTCAGAGCACTGTCTGCATTATCCACTGTCAGTCAGAGCACTGTCCACATTACCCACTGTCAGTCACAGCACTGTCCACATTATCCACTGTCAGTCAGAGCACTGTCTACATTCCCCACTGTCAGTCAGAGCACTGTCTACATTCCCCACTGTCAGTCAGAGCACTGTCCACATTATCCACTGTCAGTCAGAGCACTGTCTACATTCCCCACTGTCAGTCAGAGCACTGTCTACATTCCCCACTGTCAGTCAGAGCACTGCCCACAGTCCCCACTGCCAGTCAGAGCACTGTCTACATTACCCACTGTCAGTCAGAGCACTGTCCACATTCCCCACTGTCAGTCAGAGCACTGTCTACATTACCCACTGTCAGTCAGAGCACTGTCCACATTCCCCACTGTCAGTCAGAGCACTGTCTACATTATCCACTGTCAGTCAGAGCACTGGCTACATTCCCCACTGTCAGTCAGAGCACTGTCTACATTACCCACTGTCAGTCAGAGCACTGTCCACATTCCCCACTGTCAGTCAGAGCACTGTCTACATTACCCACTGTCAGTCAGAGCACTGTCTACATTACCCAGTGTCAGTCAGGGCACTGTCCGCATTCCCCACTGTCAGTCAGAGCACTGTCTACATTACCCACTGTCAGTCAGAGCACTGTCCACATTCCCCACTGTCAGTCAGAGCACTGTCTACATTACCCACTGTCAGTCAGAGCACTGTCCACATTACCCACTGTCAGTCAGAGCACTGTCTACATTACCCACTGTCAGTCAGATCACTGTCCACATTCCCCACTGTCAGTCAGAGCACTGTCTACATTACCCACTGTCAGTCAGAGCACTGTCCACATTCCCCACTGTCAGTCAGAGCACTGTCTACATTACCCACTGTCAGTCAGAGCACTGTCTACATTCCCCACTGTCAGTCAGAGCACTGTCCACATTCCCCACTGTCAGTCAGAGCACTGTCTACATTACCCACTGTCAGTCAGAGCACTGTCTACATTCCCCACTGTCAGTCAGAGCACTGTCCACATTCCCCACTGTCAGTCAGAGCACTGTCTACATTACCCACTGTCAGTCAGAGCACTGTCTACATTCCCCACTGTCAGTCAGAGCACTGTCCACATTCCCCACTGTCAGTCAGAGCACTGTCCACATTACCCACTGTCAGTCAGAGCACTGTCTACATTCCCCACTGTCAGTCAGAGCACTGTCTACATTCCCCACTGTCAGTCAGAGCACTGTCCACATTCCCCACTGTCAGTCAGAGCACTGTCTACATTACCCACTGTCAGTCAGAGCACTGTCCACATTCCCCACTGTCAGTCAGAGCACTGTCTACATTACCCACTGTCAGTCAGAGCACTGTCCGCATTCCCCACTGTCAGTCAGAGCACTGTCCACATTACCCACTGTCAGTCAGAGCACTGTCTACATTCCCCACTGTCAGTCAGAGCACTGCCCACATTCCCCACTGTCAGTCAGAGCACTGTCCACATTCCCCACTGTCAGTCAGAGCACTGTCCACATTCCCCACTGTCAGTCAGAGCACTGTCTACATTATCCAGTGTCAGTCAGAGCACCGACTGCATTCCCCACTGTCAGTCAGAGCACTGTCCACATTCCCCACTGTCAGTCAGAGCACTGTCTACATTCCCCACTGTCAGTCAGAGCACTGTCTGCATTATCCACTGTCAGTGAGAGCACTGTCTACATTCCCCACTGTCAGTCAGAGCACTGTCTGCATTACCCACTGTCAGTCAGAGCACTGTCCACATTCCCCACTGTCAGTCAGAGCACTGTCTACATTCCCCACTGTCAGTCAGAGCACTGTCTGCATTACCCACTGTCAGTCAGAGCACTGTCCACATTCCCCACTGTCAGTCAGAGCACTGTCCACATTCCCCACTGTCAGTCAGAGCACTGTCTACATTCCCCACTGTCAGTCAGAGCACTGTCCACATTCCCCACTGTCAGTCAGAGCACTGTCTACATTCCCCACTGTCAGTCAGAGCACTGTCTACATTCCCCACTGTCAGTCAGAGCACTGTCTACATTACTCACTGTCAGTCAGAACACTGTCTGCATTACCCACTGTCAGTCAGAGCACTGTCTACATTACCCAGTGTCAGTCAGAGCACTGTCTACATTACCCACTGTCAGTCAGAGCACTGTCTACATTACCCACTGTCAGTCAGGGCACTGTCTGCATTACCCACTGTCAGTCAGAGCACTGTCTACATTCCCCACTGTCAGTCAGAGCACTGTCTACATTACCCACTGTCAGTCAGAGCACTGTCTACATTACCCACTGTCAGACAGAGCACTGTCCACATTCCCCACTGTCAGTCAGAGCACTGTCTACATTACCCACTGTCAGACAGAGCACTGTCTACATTACCCACTGTCAGTCAGAGCACTGTCCACATTCCCCACTGTCAGTCAGAGCACTGTCCACATTCCCCACTGTCAGTCAGAGCACTGTCTACATTCCCCAATGTCAGTCAGAGCACTGTCTACATTACCCACTGTCAGTCAGAGCACTGTCTACATTCCCCACTGTCAGTCAGAGCACTGTCCACATTCCCCACTGTCAGTCAGAGCACTGTCTACATTACCCACTGTCAGTCAGAGCACTGTCCATATTCCCCACTGTCAGTCAGAGCACTGTCTACATTACCCACTGTCAGACAGAGCACTGTCTGAATTAGTCACTGTCAGTCAGAGCACTGTCTGCATTCCCCACTGTCAGTCGGAGCACTGTCTACATGACCCACTGTCAGTCAGAGCACTGTCTACATGACCCACTGTCAGTCAGAGCACTGTCTACATTACCCACTGTCAGTCAGAGCACTGTCTGCATGACCCACTGTCAGTCAGAGCACTGTCTACATTACCCACTGTCAGTCAGAGCACTGTCTACATTACCCAGTCTGTCAGAGCACTGTCTACATTCCCCACTGTCAGTCAGAGCACTGTCTACATTACCCACTGTCAGTCAGAGCCCTGTCTACATTACCCACTGTCAGACAGAGCACTGTCTACATTACCCACTGTCAGTCAGAGCACTGTCTACATTACCCACTGTCAGTCAGAGCACTGTCTACATTACCCACTGTCAGTCAGAGCACTGTCTACATTACCCACTGTCAGTCAGAGCACTGTCTGAATTAGTCACTGTCAGTCAGAGCACTGTCTACATTCCCCACTGTCAGTCAGAGCACAGTCTGCATTACCCAGTGTCAGTCAGAGCACTGTCTGCATTACCCACTGTCAGTAAGAGCACTGTCTGAATTAGTCACTGTCAGTCAGAGCACTGTCTACATTACCCACTGTCAGTCAGAGCACTGTCTACATTACCCACTGTCAGTCAGAGCACTGTCTGAATTAGTCACTGTCAGTCAGAGCACTGTCTGCATTACCCACTGTCAGTAAGAGCACTGTCTGAATTAGTCACTGTCAGTCAGAGCACTGTCCACATTAACCACTGTCAGTAAAAGCACTGTCTACATTACCCACTGTCAGTCAGAGCACTGTCTGAATTAGTCACTGTCTGTCAGAGCACTGTCTACATTACCCACTGTCAGTCAGAGCACTGTCTACATTACCCACTGTCAGTCAGAACACTGTCTGAATTACCCACTTTCAGTCAGAGCACTGTCTGCATGACCCACTGTCAGTCAGAGCACTGTCTACATTACCCACTGTCAGTCAGAGCACTGTCTACATTACCCACTGTCAGTCAGAGCACTGTCTGCATTACCCACTGTCAGTCGGAGCACTGCCTACATTACCCACTGTCAGTCAGAGCACTGTCTGCATTCCCCACTGTCAGTCAGAGCACTGTCTACATTACCCACTGTCAGTCAGAGCACTGTCTACATTACCCACTGTCAGTCAGAGCACTGCCTACATTACCCACTGTCAGTCAGAGCACTGTCTACATTCCCCACTGTCAGTCAGAGCTCTGTCTGCATTACCCACTGTCAGTCAGAGCACTGTCTGCATTATCCACTGTCAGTAAGAGCACTGTCTACATTACCCACTGTCAGTCAGAGCACTGTCTGCATTACCCACTGTCAGTCAGAGCACTGTCTACATTACCCACTGTCAGCCAGAGCACTGTCTACATTACCCACTGTCAGTCATAACACTGTCTGCATTACCCACTGTCAGTCAGAGCACTGTCCACATTACCCAGTGTCAGTCAGAGCACTGTCTGCATTACCCACTGTCAGTCAGAGCACTGTCTACATTACCCACTGTCAGCCAGAGCACTGTCTACATTACCCACTGTCAGTCAGAGCACTGTCTACATTACCCACTGTCAGTCAGAACACTGTCTGAATTAGTCACTGTCTGTCAGAGCACTGTCTACATTACCCGTTGTCAGTCAGAGCACTGTCCGCATTACCCAGTGTTGGTCAGAGCACTGTCTGCATTACCCACTGTCAGTCAGGGCACTGTCTACATTACCCACTGTCAGTCAGAGCACTGTCTGAATTACCCACTGTCAGACAAAGCACTGTCTGCATTACCCAGTGTCAGACAGAGCACTGTCTACATTACTCACTGTCAGTCAGAGCACTGTCTGAATTACCCACTGTCAGACAGAGCACTGTCTACATTACCCACTGTCAGTCAGAGCACTGTCTACATTCCCCACTGTCAGTCAGAGCACTGTCCTCATTACCCAGTGTCAGTCAGAGCACTGTCCGCATTACCCAGAGTTGGTCAGAGCACTGTCTGCATTACCCATTGTCAGTCAGAGCACTGTCTGCATTCCCCACTGTCAGTCAGAGCACTGTCCACATTACCCAGTGTCAGTCAGAGCACTGTCCACATTCCCCACTGTCAGTCAGAGCACTGTCTACATTACCCACTGTCAGTCAGAGCACTCTCCACATTCCCCACTGTCAGTCAGAGCACTGTCTACATTACCCACTGTCAGTCAGAGCACTGTCCACATTCCCTACTGTCAGTCAAAGCACTGTCTACATTACCCACTGTCAGTCAGAGCACTCTCCCCATTCCCCACTGTCAGTCAGAGCACTGTCCACATTACCCAGTGTCAGTCAGAGCACTGTCTACATTACCCACTGTCAGTCAGAGCACTGTCTACATTACCCGCTGTCAGTCAGAGCACTGTCTACATTACCCGCTGTCAGACAGAGCACTGTCCGCATTACCCAGTGTTGGTCAGAGCACTGTCTGCATTACCCACTGTCAGTCAGAGCACTGTCTACATTCCCCACTGTCAGTCAGAGCACTGTCCACATTCCCCACTGTCAGTCAGAGCACTGTCTACATTACCCACCCTCAGTCAGAGCACTGTCCACATTACCCACTGTCAGTCAGAGCACTGTCTGCATTACCCACTGTCAGTCAGAGCACTGTCCACATTACCCACTGTCAGTCAGAGCACTGTCTGCATTACTCACTGTCAGTCAGAGCACTGTCTACATTACCCACTGTCAGTCAGAGCACTGTCTACATTACCCACTGTCAGACAGAGCACTGTCCACATTACCCACTGTCAGTCAGAGCACTGTCTGAATTAGTCACTGTCAGTCAGAGCACTGTCAACATTATCCACTGTCAGTGAGAGCACTGTCTACATTACCCAGTGTCAGTCAGAGCACTGTCTACATTACCCACTGTCAGTCAGAGCACTGTTTGCATTCCCCACTGTCAGTCAGAGCACTGTCAACATTACCCACTGTCAGTCAGAGCACTGTTTGCATTACCCACTGTCAGTCAGAGCACTGTCTACATTACCCACTGTCAGTCAGAGCACTGTCTACATTACCCACTGTCAGTCAGAGCACTGTCTACATTACCCAGTGTCAGTCAGGGCACTGTCTACATTACCCACTGTCAGTCAAAGCACTGTCTACATTACCCACTGTCAGTCAGAGCACTGTCTACATTCCCCACTGTCAGTCAGAGCCCTGTCCACATTCCCCACTGTCAGTCAGAGCACTGTCTACATTCCCCACTGTCAGTCAGAGCACTGTCTACATTACCCACTGTCAGTCAGAGCACTGTCTACATTCCCCACTGTCAGTCAGAGCACTGTCTACATTACCCAGTGTTGGTCAGAGCACTGTCTACATTCCCCACTGTCAGTCAGAGCACTGTCTACATTACCCACTGTCAGTCAGAGCACTGTCTACATTCCCCACTGTCAGTCAGAGCACTGTCTACATTACCCACTGTCAGTCAGAGCACTGTCTGCATTACCCAGTGTCAGTCAGGGCACTGTCTACATTCCCCACTGTCAGTCAGAGCACTGTCTACATTCCCCACTGTCAGTCAGAGCACTGTCTACATTCCCCACCGTCAGTCAGAGCACTGTCTACATTACCCACTGTCAGTCAGAGCACTGTCTACATTACCCACTGTCAGTCAGAGCACTGTCTGCATTACCCACTGTCAGTCAGAGCACTGTCCACATTCCCCACTGTCAGTCAGAGCACTGTCTACATTACCCACTGTCAGTCAGAGCACTGTCTACATTACCCACTGTCAGTCAGAGCACTGTCTACATTACCCACTGTCAGTCAGAGCACTGTCTACATTACCCACTGTCAGTCAGAGCACTGTCTACATTACCCACTGTCAGTCAGAGCACTGTCTACATTACCCACTGTCAGTCAGAGCACTGTCTGCATTACCCACTGTCAGTCAGAGCACTGTCTACATTACCCACTGTCAGTCAGAGCACTGTCTACATTACCCACTGTCATTCAGAGCACTGTCTACATTACCCACTGTCAGTCAGAGCACTGTCCACATTACCCAGCGTCAGTCAGAGCACTGTCCACATTACCCACTGTCAGTCAGAGCACTGTCCACATTACCCACTGTCAGTCAGAGCACTGTCCACATTCCCCACTGTCAGTCAGAGCACTGTCCGCATTACCCACTGTCAGTCAGAGCACTGTCTACATTCCCCACTGTCAGTCAGAGCACTGTCTACATTACCCACCGTCAGTCAGAGCACTGTCTACATTACCCACTGTCAGTCAGAGCACTGTCTACATTACCCACTGTCAGTCAGAGCACTGTCTGCATTACCCACTGTCAGTCAGAGCACTGTCCACATTCCCCACTGTCAGTCAGAGCACTGTCTAAATTACCCACTGTCAGTCAGAGCACTGTCTACATTACCCACTGTCAGTCAGAGCACTGTCTGCATTACCCACTGTCAGTCAGAGCACTGTCCACATTACCCAGTGTCAGTCAGAGCACTGTCTGCATTACCCACTGTCAGTCAGAGCACTGTCTACATTACCCACTGTCAGCCAGAGCACTGTCTACATTACCCACTGTCAGTCAGAGCACTGTCTACATTACCCACTGTCAGTCAGAACACTGTCTGAATTAGTCACTGTCTGTCAGAGCACTGTCTACATTACCCGTTGTCAGTCAGAGCACTGTCCGCATTACCCAGTGTTGGTCAGAGCACTGTCTGCATTACCCACTGTCAGTCAGGGCACTGTCTACATTACCCACTGTCAGTCAGAGCACTGTCTGAATTACCCACTGTCAGACAGAGCACTGTCTGCATTACCCACTGTCAGACAGAGCACTGTCTACATTACCCACTGTCAGTCAGAGCACTGTCTGAATTACCCACTGTCAGACAGAGCACTGTCTACATTACCCACTGTCAGTCAGAGCACTGTCTACATTCCCCACTGTCAGTCAGAGCACTGTCCTCATTACCCAGTGTCAGTCAGAGCACTGTCCGCATTACCCAGAGTTGGTCAGAGCACTGTCTGCATTACCCATTGTCAGTCAGAGCACTGTCTGCATTCCCCACTGTCAGTCAGAGCACTGTCCACATTACCCAGTGTCAGTCAGAGCACTGTCCACATTCCCCACTGTCAGTCAGAGCACTGTCTACATTACCCACTGTCAGTCAGAGCACTCTCCACATTCCCCACTGTCAGTCAGAGCACTGTCTACATTACCCACTGTCAGTCAGAGCACTGTCCACATTCCCTACTGTCAGTCAAAGCACTGTCTACATTACCCACTGTCAGTCAGAGCACTCTCCCCATTCCCCACTGTCAGTCAGAGCACTGTCCACATTACCCAGTGTCAGTCAGAGCACTGTCTACATTACCCACTGTCAGTCAGAGCACTGTCTACATTACCCGCTGTCAGTCAGAGCACTGTCTACATTACCCGCTGTCAGACAGAGCACTGTCCGCATTACCCAGTGTTGGGCAGAGCACTGTCTGCATTACCCACTGTCAGTCAGAGCACTGTCTACATTCCCCACTGTCAGTCAGAGCACTGTCCACATTCCCCACTGTCAGTCAGAGCACTGTCTACATTACCCACCCTCAGTCAGAGCACTGTCCACATTACCCACTGTCAGTCAGAGCACTGTCTGCATTACCCACTGTCAGTCAGAGCACTGTCCACATTACCCACTGTCAGTCAGAGCACTGTCTGCATTACTCACTGTCAGTCAGAGCACTGTCTACATTACCCACTGTCAGTCAGAGCACTGTCTACATTACCCACTGTCAGACAGAGCACTGTCCACATTACCCACTGTCAGTCAGAGCACTGTCTGAATTAGTCACTGTCAGTCAGAGCACTGTCAACATTATCCACTGTCAGTGAGAGCACTGTCTACATTACCCAGTGTCAGTCAGAGCACTGTCTACATTACCCACTGTCAGTCAGAGCACTGTTTGCATTCCCCACTGTCAGTCAGAGCACTGTCAACATTACCCACTGTCAGTCAGAGCACTGTTTGCATTACCCACTGTCAGTCAGAGCACTGTCTACATTACCCACTGTCAGTCAGAGCACTGTCTACATTACCCACTGTCAGTCAGAGCACTGTCTACATTACCCAGTGTCAGTCAGGGCACTGTCTACATTACCCACTGTCAGTCAAAGCACTGTCTACATTACCCACTGTCAGTCAGAGCACTGTCTACATTCCCCACTGTCAGTCAGAGCCCTGTCCACATTCCCCACTGTCAGTCAGAGCACTGTCTACATTCCCCACTGTCAGTCAGAGCACTGTCTACATTACCCACTGTCAGTCAGAGCACTGTCTACATTCCCCACTGTCAGTCAGAGCACTGTCTACATTACCCAGTGTTGGTCAGAGCACTGTCTACATTCCCCACTGTCAGTCAGAGCACTGTCTACATTACCCACTGTCAGTCAGAGCACTGTCTACATTCCCCACTGTCAGTCAGAGCACTGTCTACATTACCCACTGTCAGTCAGAGCACTGTCTGCATTACCCAGTGTCAGTCAGGGCACTGTCTACATTACCCACTGTCAGTCAGAGCACTGTCTACATTACCCACTGTCAGTCAGAGCACTGTCCACATTCCCCACTGTCAGTCAGAGCACTGTCTACATTACCCACTGTCAGTCAGAGCACTGTCTACATTACCCACTGTCAGTCAGAGCACTGTCTGCATTACCCACTGTCAGTCAGAGCACTGTCCACATTCCCCACTGTCAGTCAGAGCACTGTCTACATTACCCACTGTCAGTCAGAGCACTGTCTACATTACCCACTGTCAGTCAGAGCACTGTCTACATTACCCACTGTCAGTCAGAGCACTGTCTACATTACCCACTGTCAGTCAGAGCACTGTCTACATTACCCACTGTCAGTCAGAGCACTGTCTACATTACCCACTGTCAGTCAGAGCACTGTCTGCATTACCCACTGTCAGTCAGAGCACTGTCTACATTACCCACTGTCAGTCAGAGCACTGTCTACATTACCCACTGTCATTCAGAGCACTGTCTACATTACCCACTGTCAGTCAGAGCACTGTCCACATTACCCAGCGTCAGTCAGAGCACTGTCCACATTACCCACTGTCAGTCAGAGCACTGTCCACATTACCCACTGTCAGTCAGAGCACTGTCCACATTCCCCACTGTCAGTCAGAGCACTGTCCGCATTACCCACTGTCAGTCAGAGCACTGTCTACATTCCCCACTGTCAGTCAGAGCACTGTCTACATTACCCACCGTCAGTCAGAGCACTGTCTACATTACCCACTGTCAGTCAGAGCACTGTCTACATTACCCACTGTCAGTCAGAGCACTGTCTGCATTACCCACTGTCAGTCAGAGCACTGTCCACATTCCCCACTGTCAGTCAGAGCACTGTCTACATTACCCACTGTCAGTCAGAGCACTGTCTACATTACCCACTGTCAGTCAGAGCACTGTCTGCATTACCCACTGTCAGTCAGAGCACTGTCCACATTCCCCACTGTCAGTCAGAGCACTGTCTACATTACCCACTGTCAGTCAGAGCACTGTCTACATTACCCACTGTCAGTCAGAGCACTGTCTACATTACCCACTGTCAGTCAGAGCACTGTCCACATTACCCACTGTCAGTCAGAGCACTGTCCACATTCGCCACTGTCAGTCAGATCACTGTCTACATTCCCCACCGTCAGTCAGAGCACTGTCCACATTACCCACTGTCAGTCAGAGCACTGTCTACATTCCCCACTGTCAGTCAGAGCACTGTCTACATTCCCCACCGTCAGTCAGAGCACTGTCCACATTCCCCACTGTCAGTCAGAGCACTGTCTACATTACCCACTGTCAGTCAGAACACTGTCTGCATTACCCACTGTCAGTCAGAGCACTGTCTACATTACCCACTGTCAGTCAGAGCACTGTCTACATTACCCACTGTCAGTCAGAGCACTGTCTACATTACCCACTGTCAGTCAGAGCACTGTCTACATTACCCACTGTCAGTCAGAGCACTGTCTACATTCCCCACTGTCAGTCAGAGCACTGTCTACATTACCCACTGTCAGTCAGAGCACTGTCCACATTACCCACTGTCAGTCAGAGCACTGTCCACATTCGCCACTGTCAGTCAGAGCACTGTCTACATTCCCCACCGTCGGTCAGAGCACTGTCCACATTACCCACTGTCAGTCAGAGCACTCTCTACATTCCCCACTGTCAGTCAGAGCACTGTCTACATTCCCCACTGTCAGTCAGAGAACTGTCCACATGACCCACTGTCAGTCAGAGCACTGTCCACATTCCCCACTGTCAGTCAGAGCACTGTCCACATTCCCCACTGTCAGTCAGAGCACTGTCTACATTACCCACTGTCAGTCAGAGCACTGTCTACATTACCCACTGTCAGTCAGAGCACTGTCTACATTACCCAGTGTCAGTCAGAGCACTGTCTACATTACCCACTGTCAGTCAGAGCACTGTCCACATTACCCAGCGTCAGTCAGAGCACTGTCTACATTACCCACTGTCAGTCAGAGCACTGTCTACATTACCCACTGTCAGTCAGAGCACTGTCTACATTACCCACTGTCAGTCAGAGCACTGTCTACATTACCCACTGTCAGTCAGAGCACTGTCTACATTACCCACTGTCAGTCAGAGCACTGTCCACATTACCCAGCGTCAGTCAGAGCACTGTCTACATTACCCACTGTCAGTCAGAGCACTGTCTGCATTACCCACTGTCAGTCAGAGCACTGTCTACATTACCCACTGTCAGTCAGAGCACTGTCTACATTACCCACTGTCAGTCAGAGCACTGTCTACATTACCCACTGTCAGTCAGAGCACTGTCTATATTACCCACTGTCAGTCAGAGCACTGTCTACATTACCCACTGTCAGTCAGAGCACTGTCTACATTCCCCACTGTCAGTCAGAGCACTGTCTACATTCCCCACTGTCAGTCAGAGCACTGTCTACATTCCCCACTGTCAGTCAGAGCACTGTCTACATTCCCCACCGTCAGTCAGAGCACTGTCCATATTACCCACTGTCAGTCAGAGCACTGTCCACATTACCCAGCGTCAGTCAGAGCACTGTCCACATTACCCACTGTCAGTCAGAGCACTGTCCACATTACCCACTGTCAGTCAGAGCACTGTCCACATTCCCCACTGTCAGTCAGAGCACTGTCCGCATTACCCACTGTCAGTCAGAGCACTGTCTACATTCCCCACTGTCAGTCAGAGCACCGTCTACATTACCCACCGTCAGTCAGAGCACTGTCTACATTACCCACTGTCAGTCAGAGCACTGTCTACATTACCCACTGTCAGTCAGAGCACTGTCTGCATTACCCACTGTCAGTCAGAGCACTGTCCACATTCCCCACTGTCAGTCAGAGCACTGTCTACATTACCCACTGTCAGTCAGAGCACTGTCTACATTACCCACTGTCAGTCAGAGCACTGTCTGCATTACCCACTGTCAGTCAGAGCACTGTCCACATTCCCCACTGTCAGTCAGAGCACTGTCTACATTACCCACTGTCAGTCAGAGCACTGTCTACATTACCCACTGTCAGTCAGAGCACTGTCTACATTACCCACTGTCAGTCAGAGCACTGTCCACATTACCCACTGTCAGTCAGAGCACTGTCCACATTCGCCACTGTCAGTCAGATCACTGTCTACATTCCCCACCGTCAGTCAGAGCACTGTCCACATTACCCACTGTCAGTCAGAGCACTGTCTACATTCCCCACTGTCAGTCAGAGCACTGTCTACATTCCCCACCGTCAGTCAGAGCACTGTCCACATTCCCCACTGTCAGTCAGAGCACTGTCTACATTACCCACTGTCAGTCAGAACACTGTCTGCATTACCCACTGTCAGTCAGAGCACTGTCTACATTACCCACTGTCAGTCAGAGCACTGTCTACATTACCCACTGTCAGTCAGAGCACTGTCTACATTACCCACTGTCAGTCAGAGCACTGTCTACATTACCCACTGTCAGTCAGAGCACTGTCTACATTCCCCACTGTCAGTCAGAGCACTGTCTACATTACCCACTGTCAGTCAGAGCACTGTCCACATTACCCACTGTCAGTCAGAGCACTGTCCACATTCGCCACTGTCAGTCAGAGCACTGTCTACATTCCCCACCGTCGGTCAGAGCACTGTCCACATTACCCACTGTCAGTCAGAGCACTCTCTACATTCCCCACTGTCAGTCAGAGCACTGTCTACATTCCCCACTGTCAGTCAGAGAACTGTCCACATGACCCACTGTCAGTCAGAGCACTGTCCACATTCCCCACTGTCAGTCAGAGCACTGTCCACATTCCCCACTGTCAGTCAGAGCACTGTCTACATTACCCACTGTCAGTCAGAGCACTGTCTACATTACCCACTGTCAGTCAGAGCACTGTCTACATTACCCAGTGTCAGTCAGAGCACTGTCTACATTACCCACTGTCAGTCAGAGCACTGTCCACATTACCCAGCGTCAGTCAGAGCACTGTCTACATTACCCACTGTCAGTCAGAGCACTGTCTACATTACCCACTGTCAGTCAGAGCACTGTCTACATTACCCACTGTCAGTCAGAGCACTGTCTACATTACCCACTGTCAGTCAGAGCACTGTCTACATTACCCACTGTCAGTCAGAGCACTGTCCACATTACCCAGCGTCAGTCAGAGCACTGTCTACATTACCCACTGTCAGTCAGAGCACTGTCTGCATTACCCACTGTCAGTCAGAGCACTGTCTACATTACCCACTGTCAGTCAGAGCACTGTCTACATTACCCACTGTCAGTCAGAGCACTGTCTACATTACCCACTGTCAGTCAGAGCACTGTCTATATTACCCACTGTCAGTCAGAGCACTGTCTACATTACCCACTGTCAGTCAGAGCACTGTCTACATTCCCCACTGTCAGTCAGAGCACTGTCTACATTCCCCACTGTCAGTCAGAGCACTGTCTACATTCCCCACCGTCAGTCAGAGCACTGTCCATATTACCCACTGTCAGTCAGAGCACTGTCCACATTCCCCACTGTCAGTCAGAGCACTGTCCACATTCCCCACTGTCAGTCAGAGCACTGTCGACATTACCCACTGTCAGTCAGAGCACTGTCTACATTACCCACTGTCAGTCAGAGCACTGTCCACATTACCCAGCGTCAGTCAGAGCACTGTCTACATTACCCACTGTCAGTCAGAGCACTGTCTACATTACCCACTGTCAGTCAGAGCACTGTCTACATTACCCACTGTCAGTCAGAGCTCTGTCTGCATTACCCACTGTCAGTCAGAGCACTGTCTACATTACCCACTGTCAGTCAGAGCACTGTCTACATTAACCACTGTCAGTCAGAGCACTGTCTACATTCCCCACTGTCAGTCAGAGCACTGTCTACATTACCCACTGTCAGTCAGAGCACTGTCTACATTACCCACTGTCAGTCAGAGCAGTGTCCACATTCCCCACTGTCAGTCAGAGCACTGTCTACATTACCCACTGTCAGTCAGAGCACTGTCTACATTACCCACTGTCAGTCGGAGCACTGTCTACATTACCCAGTGTCAGTCAGAGCACTGTCTACATTACCCACTGTCAGTCAGAGCACTGTCCACATTCCCCACTGTCAGTCAGAGCACTGTCTGCATTACCCACTGTCAGTCAGAGCACTGTCTACATTACCCACCGTCAGTCAGAGCACTGTCGACATTACCCACTGTCAGTCAGAGCACTGTCTACATTACCCACTGTCAGTCAGAGCACTGTCTACATTACCCACTGTCAGTCAGAGCCCTGTCTACATTACCCACTGTCAGTCAGAGCACTCTCTACATTACCCACTGTCAGTCAGAGCACTGTCTGCATTCCCCACTGTCAGTCAGAGCACTGTCTACATTACCCACTGTCAGTCAGAGCACTGTCTACATTCCCCACTGTCAGTCAGAGCACTGTCTACATTACCCACTGTCAGTCAGAGCACTGTCTACATTCCCCACTGTCAGTCAGAGCACTGTCCACATTCCCCACTGTCAGTCAGAGCACTGTCTACATTACCCACTGTCAGTCAGAGCACTGTCTACATTACCCACTGTCAGTCAGAGCACTGTCTACATTCCCCACTGTCAGTCAGAGCACTGTCCACATTCCCCACTGTCAGTCAGAGCACTGTCAACATTACCCACTGTCAGTCAGAGCACTGTCTACATTCCCCACTGTCAGTCAGAGCACTGTCTACATTACCCACTGTCAGTCAGAGCACTGTCTACATTACCCACTGTCAGTCAGAGCACTGTCTATATTACCCACTGTCAGTCAGAGCACTGTCTGCATTACCCACTGTCAGTCAGAGCACTGTCTACATTACCCACTGTCAGTCAGAGCACTGTCTACATTACCCACTGTCAGTCAGAGCACTGTCTACATTACCCACTGTCAGTCAGAGCACTGTCTATATTACCCACTGTCAGTCAGAGCACTGTCTACATTACCCACTGTCAGTCAGAGCACTGTCTACATTCCCCACTGTCAGTCAGAGCACTGTCTACATTCCCCACTGTCAGTCAGAGCACTGTCTACATTCCCCACCGTCAGTCAGAGCACTGTCCATATTACCCACTGTCAGTCAGAGCACTGTCCACATTCCCCACTGTCAGTCAGAGCACTGTCCACATTCCCCACTGTCAGTCAGAGCACTGTCGACATTACCCACTGTCAGTCAGAGCACTGTCTACATTACCCACTGTCAGTCAGAGCACTGTCCACATTACCCATCGTCAGTCAGAGCACTGTCTACATTACCCACTGTCAGTCAGAGCACTGTCTACATTACCCACTGTCAGTCAGAGCACTGTCCACATTCCCCACTGTCAGTCAGAGCACTGTCTACATTACCCACTGTCAGTCAGAGCACTGTCTACATTCCCCACTGTCAGTCAGAGCACTGTCTACATTCCCCACTGTCAGTCAGAGCACTGTCTACATTACCCACTGTCAGTCAGAGCACTGTCCACATTACCCACTGTCAGTCAGAGCACTGTCTACATTACCCACTGTCAGTCAGAGCTCTGTCTGCATTACCCACTGTCAGTCAGAGCACTGTCTACATTACCCACTGTCAGTCAGAGCACTGTCTACATTAACCACTGTCAGTCAGAGCACTGTCTACATTCCCCACTGTCAGTCAGAGCACTGTCTACATTACCCACTGTCAGTCAGAGCACTGTCTACATTACCCACTGTCAGTCAGAGCAGTGTCCACATTCCCCACTGTCAGTCAGAGCACTGTCTACATTACCCACTGTCAGTCAGAGCACTGTCTACATTACCCACTGTCAGTCGGAGCACTGTCTACATTACCCAGTGTCAGTCAGAGCACTGTCTACATTACCCACTGTCAGTCAGAGCACTGTCCACATTCCCCACTGTCAGTCAGAGCACTGTCTGCATTACCCACTGTCAGTCAGAGCACTGTCTACATTACCCACCGTCAGTCAGAGCACTGTCGACATTACCCACTGTCAGTCAGAGCACTGTCTACATTACCCACTGTCAGTCAGAGCACTGTCTACATTACCCACTGTCAGTCAGAGCCCTGTCTACATTACCCACTGTCAGTCAGAGCACTCTCTACATTACCCACTGTCAGTCAGAGCACTGTCTGCATTCCCCACTGTCAGTCAGAGCACTGTCTACATTACCCACTGTCAGTCAGAGCACTGTCTACATTCCCCACTGTCAGTCAGAGCACTGTCTACATTACCCACTGTCAGTCAGAGCACTGTCTACATTCCCCACTGTCAGTCAGAGCACTGTCCACATTCCCCACTGTCAGTCAGAGCACTGTCTACATTACCCACTGTCAGTCAGAGCACTGTCTACATTACCCACTGTCAGTCAGAGCACTGTCTACATTCCCCACTGTCAGTCAGAGCACTGTCCACATTCCCCACTGTCAGTCAGAGCACTGTCAACATTACCCACTGTCAGTCAGAGCACTGTCTACATTCCCCACTGTCAGTCAGAGCACTGTCTGCATTACTCACTGTCAGTCAGAGCACTGTCTACATTACCCACTGTCAGTCAGAGCACTGTCTGCATTACTCACTGTCAGTCAGAGCACTGTCTACATTACCCACTGTCAGTCAGAGCACTGTCTACATTACCCACTGTCAGTCAGAGCACTGTCTACATTACCCACTGTCAGTCAGAGCACTGTCTACATTCCCCACTGTCAGTCAGAGCACTGTCTACATTACCCACTGTCAGTCAGAGCACTGTCTGCATTACCCAGTGTCAGTCAGGGCACTGTCTACATTACCCACTGTCAGTCAGAGCACTGTCTACATTCCCCACCGTCAGTCAGAGCACTGTCTACATTACCCACTGTCAGTCAGAGCACTGTCCACATTCCCCACTGTCAGTAAGAGCACTGTCCACATTACCCACTGTCAGTCAGAGCACTGTCTACATTCCCCACTGTCAGTCAGAGCACTGTCTACATTACCCACTGTCAGTCAGAGCACTGTCTACATTCCCCACTGTCAGTCAGAGCACTGTCTGAATTAGTCACTGTCAGTCAGAGCACTGTCTGCATGACCCACTGTCAGTCAAAGCACTGTCTGAATTAGTCACTGTCAGTCAGAGCACTGTCTGCATTACTCACTGTCAGTCAAAGCACTGTCTGAATTAGTCACTGTCAGTCAGAGCACTGTCTGCATTACTCACTGTCAGTCAGAGCACTGTCTGCATTATACACTGTCAGTCAGAGCACTGTCTGAATTAGTCACTGTCAGTCAGAGCACTGTCTGCATTACTCACTGTCAGTCAGAGCACTGTCTGCATTATACACTGTCAGTCAGAGCACTGTCTACATTACCCACTGTCAGTCAGAGCACTTTCCCAATTACCAACTGTCAGTCAGAGCACTGTCTGCATTACCCACTGTCAGTCAGAGCCCTGTCTACATTACCCACTGTCAGTCAGAGCACTGTCTGCATTACCCACTGTCAGTCAGAGCACTGTATTCATTCCCCACTGTCAGTCAGAGCACTGTCTGCATTAGCCACTGTCAGTAAGAGCACAGTCTACATTACCCACTGTCAGTCAGAACACTGTCTGAATTAGTCACTGTCTGTCAGAGCACTGTCTACATTACCCGCTGTCAGTCAGAGCACTGTCCGCATTACCCAGTGTTGGTCAGAGCACTGTCTACATTACCCACTGTCAGTCAGAGCACTGTCCGCATTACCCAGTGTTGGTCAGAGCACTGTCTGCATTACCCACTGTCAGTCAGGGCACTGTCTACATTACCCACTGTCAGTCAGAGCACTGTCTGAATTACCCACTGTCAGACAGAGCACTGTCTACATAACCCACCGTCAGTCAGAGCACTGTCTGCATTACCCACTGTCAGACAGAGCACTGTCTACGTTACCCACCGTCAGTCAGAGCACTGTCTGCATTACCCACTGTCAGTCAGAGCACTGTCTACATTACCCACTGTCAGTCAGAGCACTGTCTACATTACCCACTGTCAGACAGAGCACTGTCTGCATTCCCCACTGTCAGTCACAGCACTGTCCACATTATCCACTGTCAGTCAGAGCACTGTCTACATTCCCCACTGTCAGTCAGAGCACTGTCTACATTACCCACTGTCAGTCAGAGCACTGTCTACATTACCCACTGTCAGTCAGAGCACTGTCCACATTCCCCACTGTCAGTCAGAGCACTGTCTACATTCCCCACTGTCAGTCAGAGCACTGTCTACATTACCCACTGTCAGACAGAGCACTGTCCACATTCCCCACTGTCAGTCAGAGCACTGTCCACAGTCCCCACTGTCAGTCAGAGCACTGTCTGCATTCCCCACTGTCAGTCAGAGCACTGTCCACAATCCCCACTGTCAGTCAGAGCACTGTCTACATTCCCCACTGTCAGTCAGAGCACTGTCAACATTCTCCACTGTCAGTCAGAGCACTGTCCACAGTCCCCACTGTCAGTCAGAGCACTGTCTGCATTCCCCACTGTCAGTCAGAGCACTGTCCACATTCCCCACTGTCAGACAGAGCACTGTCTACATTCCCCACTGTCAGTCAGAGCACTGTCTACATTACCCACTGTCAGTCAGAGCACTGTCCACATTCCCCACTGTCAGTCAGAGCACTGTCTACATTACCCACTGTCAGTCACAGCACTGTCCACATTATCCACTGTCAGTCAGAGCACTGTCCACATTACCCACTGTCAGTCAGAGCACTGTCTGCATTACCCACTGTCAGTCAGAGCACTGTCTACATTACCCACTGTCAGTCAGAGCACTGTCTACATTCCCCACTGTCAGTCAGAGCACTGTCTACATTCCCCACTGTCAGTCAGAGCACTGTCCACATTCCCCACTGTCAGTCAGAGCACTGTCAACATTCTCCACTGTCAGTCAGAGCACTGTCCACAGTCCCCACTGTCAGTCAGAGCACTGTCTGCATTACCCACTGTCTGTCAGAGCACTGTCTACATTACCCACTGTCAGTCAGAGCACTGTCTACATTACCCACTGTCAGTCAGAGCACTGTCTGAATTACCCACTTTCAGTCAGAGCACTGTCTGCATGACCCACTGTCAGTCAGAGCACTGTCTACATTACCCACTGTCAGTCAGAGCACTGTCTGCATTACCCACTGTCAGTCAGAGCACTGTCTGCATTACCCACTGTCAGTAAGAGCACTGTCTACATTACCCACTGTCAGTCAGAGCACTGTCTACATAACACATTGTCAGTAAGAGCACTGTCTACATTACCCACTGTCAGTCAGAGCTCTGTCTGCATTACCCACTGTCAGTCAGAGCACTGTCTGCATTACCCACTGTCAGTAAGAGCACTGTCTACATTACCCACTGTCAGTCAGAGCACTGTCTGCATTACCCACTGTCAGTAAGAGCACTGTCTACATTACCCACTGTCAGTCAGAGCACTGTCTACATTACCCACTGTCAGCCAGAGCACTGTCTACATTACCCACTGTCAGTCATAACACTGTCTGCATTACCCACTGTCAGTCAGAGCACTGTCTACATTACCCAGTGTCAGTCAGAGCACTGTCTGCATTACCCACTGTCAGTCAGAGCACTGTGTACATTACCCACTGTCAGCCAGAGCACTGTCTACATTACCCACTGTCATTCAGAGCACTGTCTGCATTACCCACTGTCAGTAAGAGCACTGTCTACATTACCCACTGTCAGTCAGAGCACTGTCTACATTACCCACTGTCAGTCAGAGCACTGTCTGCATTACCCACTGTCAGTCAGAGCACTGTCTACATTACCCACTGTCAGAAAGAGCACTGTCTGCATTACCCACTGTCAGTCAGAGCCCTGTCTGCATTACCCAGTGTCAGTCAGAGCACTGTCTGCATTACCCACTGTCAGTCAGAGCACTGTCTACATTACCCACTGTCAGTCAGAGCACTGTCTACATTACCCACTGTCAGGAAGAGCACAGTCTGCATTACCCACTGTCAGTCAGAACACTGTCTGAATTAATCACTGTCTGTCAGAGCACTGTCTACATTACCCACTGTCAGTAAGAGCACAGTCTGCATTACCCGCTGTCAGTCAGAACACTGTCTGAATTAGTCACTGTCTGTCAGAGCACTGTCGACATTACCCACTGTCAGTAAGAGCACTGTCTACATTACCCGCTGTCAGTCAGAGCACTGTCCGCATTACCCAGTGTTGGTCAGAGCACTGTCTGCATTACCCACTGTCAGTCAGGGCACTGTCTACATTACCCACTGTCAGTCAGAGCACTGTCTGAATTACCCACTGTCAGACAGAGCACTGTCTGCATTACCCACTGTCAGACAGAGCACTGTCTACATTACCCACTGTCAGTCAGACGACTGACTGCATTACCCATTGTCAGTCAGAGCCCTGTCTGCATTCCCCACTGTCAGTCAGAGCACTGTCCACATTACCCAGTGTCAGTCAGAGCACAGTCCACATTCCCCACTGTCAGTCAGAGCACTGTCTACATTACCCACTGTCAGTCAGAGCACTGTCTACATTACCCACTGTCAGTCAGAGCACTGTCCACATTCCCCACTGTCAGTCAGAGCACTGTCTACATTACCCACTGTCAGTCAGAGCACTGTCTACATTACCCACTGTCAGTCAGAGCACTGTCTACATTCCCCACTGTCAGTCAGAGCACTGTCCACATTCCCCACTGTCAGTCAGAGCACTGTCAACATTACCCACTGTCAGTCAGAGCACTGTCTACATTCCCCACTGTCAGTCAGAGCACTGTCTGCATTACTCACTGTCAGTCAGAGCACTGTCTACATTACCCACTGTCAGTCAGAGCACTGTCTGCACTACTCACTGTCAGTCAGAGCACTGTCTACATTACCCACTGTCAGTCAGAGCACTGTCTACATTACCCACTGTCAGTCAGAGCACTGTCTACATTACCCACTGTCAGTCAGAGCACTGTCTACATTCCCCACTGTCAGTCAGAGCACTGTCTACATTACCCACTGTCAGTCAGAGCACTGTCTGCATTACCCAGTGTCAGTCAGGGCACTGTCTACATTACCCACTGTCAGTCAGAGCACTGTCTACATTCCCCACCGTCAGTCAGAGCACTGTCTACATTACCCACTGTCAGTCAGAGCACTGTCCACATTCCCCACTGTCAGTAAGAGCACTGTCCACATTACCCACTGTCAGTCAGAGCACTGTCTACATTCCCCACTGTCAGTCAGAGCACTGTCTACATTACCCACTGTCAGTCAGAGCACTGTCTACATTCCCCACTGTCAGTCAGAGCACTGTCTGAATTAGTCACTGTCAGTCAGAGCACTGTCTGCATGACCCACTGTCAGTCAGAGCACTGTCTGAATTAGTCACTGTCAGTCAGAGCACTGTCTGCATTACCCACTGTCAGTCAGAGCACTGTCTGAATTAGTCACTGTCAGTCAGAGCAATGTCTGCATTCCCCACTGTCAGTCAGAGCACTGTCTACATTACCCACTGTCAGTCAAAGCACTGTCTGAATTAGTCACTGTCAGTCAGAGCACTGTCTGCATTACTCACTGTCAGTCAGAGCACTGTCTGCATTATACACTGTCAGTCAGAGCACTGTCTGAATTAGTCACTGTCAGTCAGAGCACTGTCTGCATTACCCACTGTCAGTCAGAGCACTGTCTGCATTACTTACTGTCAGTCAGAGCACTGTCTGCATTATACACTGTCAGTCAGAGCACTGTCTGAATTAGTCACTGTCAGTCAGAGCACTGTCTACATTACCCACTGTCAGTCAGAGCACTTTCCCAATTACCAACTGTCAGTCAGAGCACTATCCACATTACCCACTGTCAGTCAGAGCACTGTCTGCATTACCCAGTGTCAGTCAGAGCACTGTCTGCATTACCCACTGTCAGTCAGAGCCCTGTCTACATTACCCACTGTCAGTCAGAGCACTGTCTGCATTACCCACTGTCAGTCAGAGCACTGTATTCATTCCCCACTGTCAGTCAGAGCACTGTCTACATTAGCCACTGTCAGTAAGAGCACAGTCTACATTACCCACTGTCAGTCAGAACACTGTCTGAATTAGTCACTGTCTGTCAGAGCACTGTCTACATTACCCGCTGTCAGTCAGAGCACTGTCCGCATTACCCAGTGTTGGTCAGAGCACTGTCTACATTACCCACTGTCAGTCAGAGCACTGTCCGCATTACCCAGTGTTGGTCAGAGCACTGTCTGCATTACCCACTGTCAGTCAGGGCACTGTCTACATTACCCACTGTCAGTCAGAGCACTGTCTGAATTACCCACTGTCAGACAGAGCACTGTCTACATAACCCACCGTCAGTCAGAGCACTGTCTGCATTACCCACTGTCAGACAGAGCACTGTCTACGTTACCCACCGTCAGTCAGAGCACTTTCTGCATTACCCACTGTCAGTCAGAGCACTGTCTACATTACCCACTGTCAGTCAGAGCACTGTCTACATTACCCACTGTCAGACAGAGCACTGTCTGCATTCCCCACTGTCAGTCACAGCACTGTCCACATTATCCACTGTCAGTCAGAGCACTGTCTACATTCCCCACTTTCAGTCAGAGCACTATCTACATTACCCACTGTCAGTCAGAGCACTGTCTACATTACCCACTGTCAGTCAGAGCACTGTCCACATTCCCCACTGTCAGTCAGAGCACTGTCTACATTCCCCACTGTCAGTCAGAGCACTGTCTACATTACCCACTGTCAGACAGAGCACTGTCCACATTCCCCACTGTCAGTCAGAGCACTGTCCACAGTCCCCACTGTCAGTCAGAGCACTGTCTGCATTCCCCACTGTCAGTCAGAGCACTGTCCACAGTCCCCACTGTCAGTCAGAGCACTGTCTACATTCCCCACTGTCAGTCAGAGCACTGTCAACATTCTCCACTGTCAGTCAGAGCACTGTCCACAGTCCCCACTGTCAGTCAGAGCACTGTCCACATTCCCCACTGTCAGTCAGAGCACTGTCTACATTACCCACTGTCAGTCACAGCACTGTCCACATTATCCACTGTCAGTCAGAGCACTGTCCACATTACCCACTGTCAGTCAGAGCACTGTCTGCATTACCCACTGTCAGTCAGAGCACTGTCTACATTACCCACTGTCAGTCAGAGCACTGTCTACATTCCCCACTGTCAGTCAGAGCACTGTCTACATTCCCCACTGTCAGTCAGAGCACTGTCCACATTCGCCACTGTCAGTCAGAGCACTGTCAACATTCTCCACTGTCAGTCAGAGCACTGTCCACAGTCCCCACTGTCAGTCAGAGCACTGTCTGCATTACCCACTGTCTGTCAGAGCACTGTCTACATTACCCACTGTCAGTCAGAGCACTGTCTACATTACCCACTGGCAGTCAGAGCACTGTCTGAATTACCCACTTTCAGTCAGAGCACTGTCTGCATGACCCACTGTCAGTCAGAGCACTGTCTACATTACCCACTGTCAGTCAGAGCACTGTCTGCATTACCCACTGTCAGTCAGAGCACTGTCTGCATTACCCACTGTCAGTAAGAGCACTGTCTACATTACCCACTGTCAGTCAGAGCACTGTCTACATAACACATTGTCAGTAAGAGCACTGTCTACATTACCCACTGTCAGTCAGAGCTCTGTCTGCATTACCCACTGTCAGTCAGAGCACTGTCTGCATTCCCCACTGTCAGTAAGAGCACTGTCTACATTACCCACTGTCAGTCAGAGCACTGTCTGCATTACCCACTGTCAGTAAGAGCACTGTCTACATTACCCACTGTCAGTCAGAGCACTGTCTACATTACCCACTGTCAGCCAGAGCACTGTCTACATTACCCACTGTCAGTCATAACACTGTCTGCATTACCCACTGTCAGTCAGAGCACTGTCTACATTACCCAGTGTCAGTCAGAGCACTGTCTGCATTACCCACTGTCAGTCAGAGCACTGTGTACATTACCCACTGTCAGCCAGAGCACTGTCTACATTACCCACTGTCATTCAGAGCACTGTCTACATTACCCACTGTCAGTCAGAGCACTGTCTGCATTACCCACTGTCAGTAAGAGCACTGTCTACATTACCCACTGTCAGTCAGAGCACTGTCTACATTACCCACTGTCAGTCAGAGCACTGTCTGCATTACCCACTGTCAGTCAGAGCACTGTCTACATTACCCACTGTCAGAAAGAGCACTGTCTGCATTACCCACTGTCAGTCAGAGCCCTGTCTGCATTACCCAGTGTCAGTCAGAGCACTGTCTGCATTACCCACTGTCAGTCAGAGCACTGTCTACATTACCCACTGTCAGTCAGAGCACTGTCTACATTACCCACTGTCAGGAAGAGCACAGTCTGCATTACCCACTGTCAGTCAGAACACTGTCTGAATTAATCACTGTCTGTCAGAGCACTGTCTACATTACCCACTGTCAGTAAGAGCACAGTCTGCATTACCCGCTGTCAGTCAGAACACTGTCTGAATTAGTCACTGTCTGTCAGAGCACTGTCGACATTACCCACTGTCAGTAAGAGCACTGTCTACATTACCCGCTGTCAGTCAGAGCACTGTCCGCATTACCCAGTGTTGGTCAGAGCACTGTCTGCATTACCCACTGTCAGTCAGGGCACTGTCTACATTACCCACTGTCAGTCAGAGCACTGTCTGAATTACCCACTGTCAGACAGAGCACTGTCTGCATTACCCACTGTCAGACAGAGCACTGTCTGCATTACCCATTGTCAGTCAGAGCCCTGTCTGCATTCCCCACTGTCAGTCAGAGCACTGTCCACATTACCCAGTGTCAGTCAGAGCACAGTCCACATTCCCCACTGTCAGTCAGAGCACTGTCTACATTACCCACTGTCAGTCAGAGCACTCTCCACATTCCCTACTGTCAGTCAAAGCACTGTCTACATTACCCACTGTCAGTCAGAGCACTCTCCCCATTCCCCACTGTCAGTCAGAGCACTGTCCACATTACCCAGTGTCAGTCAGAGCACTGTCTACATTACCCACTGTCAGTCAGAGCACTGTCTACATTACCCGCTTTCAGTCAGAGCACTGTCTACATTACCCGCTGTCAGACAGAGCACTGTCCGCATTACCCAGTGTTGGTCAGAGCACTGTCTGCATTACCCACTGTCAGTCAGAGCACTGTCTATATTCCCCACTGTCAGTCAGAGCACTGTCCACATTCCCCACTGTCAGTCAGAGCACTGTCCACATTCCCCACTGTCAGTCAGAGCACTGTCTACATTACCCACCCTCAGTCAGAGCACTGTCTACATTACCCAGTGTTGGTCAGAGCACTGTCTGCATTACCCACTGTCAGTCAGAGCACTGTCCACATTACCCACTGTCAGTCAGAGCACTGACTGCATTACCCACTGTCAGTCAGAGCACTGTCCACATTACCCACTGTCAGTCAGAGCACTGTCTACATTCCCCACTGTCAGTCAGAGCACTGTCTACATTACCCACTGTCAGTCAGAGCACTGTCTACATTACCCACTGTCAGTCAGAGCACTGTCTGAATTAGTCACTGTCAGTCAGAGCACTGTCAACATTATCCACTGTCAGTGAGAGCACTGTCTGCATTACCCAGTGTCAGTCAGAGCACTGTCTACATTACCCACTGTCAGTCAGAGCACTGTTTGCATTCCCCACTGTCAGTCAGAGCACTGTCAACATTACCCACTGTCAGTCAGAGCACTGTTTGCATTACCCACTGTCAGTCAGAGCACTGTCTACATTACCCACTGTCAGTCAGAGCACTGTCTACATTACCCACTGTCAGTCAGAGCACTGTCTACATTACCCACTGTCAGTCAGGGCACTGTCTACATTACCCACTGTCAGTCAAAGCACTGTCTACATTACCCACTTTCAGTCAGGGCACTGTCTACATTACCCACTGTCAGTCAAAGCACTGTCTACATTCCCCACTGTCAGTCAGAGCACTGTCTACATTACCCACTGTCAGTCAGAGCACTGTCTACATTACCCACTGTCAGTCAGAGCACTGTCTACATTACCCACTGTCAGACAGAGCACTGTCTACATTACCCACTGTCAGTCAGAGCACTGTCTACATTACCCACTGTCAGTCAGAGCACTGTCTACATTACCCACTGTCAGTCAGGGCACTGTCTACATTACCCACTGTCAGTCAAAGCACTGTCTACATTACCCACTGTCAGTCAGGGCACTGTCTACATTACCCACTGTCAGTCAAAGCACTGTCTACATTCCCCACTGTCAGTCAGAGCACTGTCTACATTACCCACTGTCAGTCAGAGCACTGTCTACATTACCCACTGTCAGTCAGAGCACTGTCTACATTACCCACTGTCAGTCAGAGCACTGTCTACATTACCCACTGTCAGTCAGAGCACTGTCTGCATTCCCCACTGTCAGTCAGAGCACTGTCTACATTACCCACTGTCAGTCAGAGCACTGTTTACATTACCCACTGTCAGTCAGAGCACTGTCTACATTACCCAGTGTCAGTCAGGGCACTGTCTACATTACCCACTGTCAGTCAAAGCACTGTCTACATTACTCACTGTCAGTCAGAGCACTGTCTACATTACCCACTGTCAGTCAGAGCACTGTCTACATTACCCACTGTCAGTCAGAGCACTGTCTACATTACCCACTGTCAGTCAGAGCACTGTCTACATTACCCACTGTCAGTCAGAGCACTGTCTACATTACCCACTGTCAGTCAGAGCACTGTCCACATTACCCTCTGTCAGTCAGAGCACTGTCCACAGTCCCCACTGTCAGTCAGAGCACTGTCTGCATTACCCACTGTCTGTCAGAGCACTGTCTACATTACCCACTGTCAGTCAGAGCACTGTCTACATTACCCACTGGCAGTCAGAGCACTGTCTGAATTACCCACTTTCAGTCAGAGCACTGTCTGCATGACCCACTGTCAGTCAGAGCACTGTCTACATTACCCACTGTCAGTCAGAGCACTGTCTGCATTACCCACTGTCAGTCAGAGCACTGTCTGCATTACCCACTGTCAGTAAGAGCACTGTCTACATTACCCACTGTCAGTCAGAGCACTGTCTACATAACACATTGTCAGTAAGAGCACTGTCTACATTACCCACTGTCAGTCAGAGCTCTGTCTGCATTACCCACTGTCAGTCAGAGCACTGTCTGCATTCCCCACTGTCAGTAAGAGCACTGTCTACATTACCCACTGTCAGTCAGAGCACTGTCTGCATTACCCACTGTCAGTAAGAGCACTGTCTACATTACCCACTGTCAGTCAGAGCACTGTCTACATTACCCACTGTCAGCCAGAGCACTGTCTACATTACCCACTGTCAGTCATAACACTGTCTGCATTACCCACTGTCAGTCAGAGCACTGTCTACATTACCCAGTGTCAGTCAGAGCACTGTCTGCATTACCCACTGTCAGTCAGAGCACTGTGTACATTACCCACTGTCAGCCAGAGCACTGTCTACATTACCCACTGTCATTCAGAGCACTGTCTACATTACCCACTGTCAGTCAGAGCACTGTCTGCATTACCCACTGTCAGTAAGAGCACTGTCTACATTACCCACTGTCAGTCAGAGCACTGTCTACATTACCCACTGTCAGTCAGAGCACTGTCTGCATTACCCACTGTCAGTCAGAGCACTGTCTACATTACCCACTGTCAGAAAGAGCACTGTCTGCATTACCCACTGTCAGTCAGAGCCCTGTCTGCATTACCCAGTGTCAGTCAGAGCACTGTCTGCATTACCCACTGTCAGTCAGAGCACTGTCTACATTACCCACTGTCAGTCAGAGCACTGTCTACATTACCCACTGTCAGGAAGAGCACAGTCTGCATTACCCACTGTCAGTCAGAACACTGTCTGAATTAATCACTGTCTGTCAGAGCACTGTCTACATTACCCACTGTCAGTAAGAGCACAGTCTGCATTACCCGCTGTCAGTCAGAACACTGTCTGAATTAGTCACTGTCTGTCAGAGCACTGTCGACATTACCCACTGTCAGTAAGAGCACTGTCTACATTACCCGCTGTCAGTCAGAGCACTGTCCGCATTACCCAGTGTTGGTCAGAGCACTGTCTGCATTACCCACTGTCAGTCAGGGCACTGTCTACATTACCCACTGTCAGTCAGAGCACTGTCTGAATTACCCACTGTCAGACAGAGCACTGTCTGCATTACCCACTGTCAGACAGAGCACTGTCTGCATTACCCATTGTCAGTCAGAGCCCTGTCTGCATTCCCCACTGTCAGTCAGAGCACTGTCCACATTACCCAGTGTCAGTCAGAGCACAGTCCACATTCCCCACTGTCAGTCAGAGCACTGTCTACATTACCCACTGTCAGTCAGAGCACTCTCCACATTCCCTACTGTCAGTCAAAGCACTGTCTACATTACCCACTGTCAGTCAGAGCACTCTCCCCATTCCCCACTGTCAGTCAGAGCACTGTCCACATTACCCAGTGTCAGTCAGAGCACTGTCTACATTACCCACTGTCAGTCAGAGCACTGTCTACATTACCCGCTTTCAGTCAGAGCACTGTCTACATTACCCGCTGTCAGACAGAGCACTGTCCGCATTACCCAGTGTTGGTCAGAGCACTGTCTGCATTACCCACTGTCAGTCAGAGCACTGTCTATATTCCCCACTGTCAGTCAGAGCACTGTCCACATTCCCCACTGTCAGTCAGAGCACTGTCCACATTCCCCACTGTCAGTCAGAGCACTGTCTACATTACCCACGCTCAGTCAGAGCACTGTCTACATTACCCAGTGTTGGTCAGAGCACTGTCTGCATTACCCACTGTCAGTCAGAGCACTGTCCACATTACCCACTGTCAGTCAGAGCACTGACTGCATTACCCACTGTCAGTCAGAGCACTGTCCACATTACCCACTGTCAGTCAGAGCACTGTCTACATTCCCCACTGTCAGTCAGAGCACTGTCTACATTACCCACTGTCAGTCAGAGCACTGTCTACATTACCCACTGTCAGTCAGAGCACTGTCTGAATTAGTCACTGTCAGTCAGAGCACTGTCAACATTATCCACTGTCAGTGAGAGCACTGTCTGCATTATCCAGTGTCAGTCAGAGCACTGTCTACATTACCCACTGTCAGTCAGAGCACTGTTTGCATTCCCCACTGTCAGTCAGAGCACTGTCAACATTACCCACTGTCAGTCAGAGCACTGTTTGCATTACCCACTGTCAGTCAGAGCACTGTCTACATTACCCACTGTCAGTCAGAGCACTGTCTACATTACCCACTGTCAGTCAGAGCACTGTCTACATTACCCACTGTCAGTCAGGGCACTGTCTACATTACCCACTGTCAGTCAAAGCACTGTCTACATTACCCACTTTCAGTCAGGGCACTGTCGACATTACCCACTGTCAGTCAAAGCACTGTCTACATTCCCCACTGTCAGTCAGAGCACTGTCTACATTACCCACTGTCAGTCAGAGCACTGTCTACATTACCCACTGTCAGTCAGAGCACTGTCTACATTACCCACTGTCAGACAGAGCACTGTCTACATTACCCACTGTCAGTCAGAGCACTGTCTACATTACCCACTGTCAGTCAGAGCACTGTCTACATTACCCACTGTCAGTCAGGGCACTGTCTACATTACCCACTGTCAGTCAAAGCACTGTCTACATTACCCACTGTCAGTCAGGGCACTGTCTACATTACCCACTGTCAGTCAAAGCACTGTCTACATTCCCCACTGTCAGTCAGAGCACTGTCTACATTACCCACTGTCAGTCAGAGCACTGTCTACATTACCCACTGTCAGTCAGAGCACTGTCTACATTACCCACTGTCAGTCAGAGCACTGTCTACATTACCCACTGTCAGTCAGAGCACTGTCTGCATTCCCCACTGTCAGTCAGAGCACTGTCTACATTACCCACTGTCAGTCAGAGCACTGTTTACATTACCCACTGTCAGTCAGAGCACTGTCTACATTACCCAGTGTCAGTCAGGGCACTGTCTACATTACCCACTGTCAGTCAAAGCACTGTCTACATTACTCACTGTCAGTCAGAGCACTGTCTACATTACCCAGTGTCAGTCAGGGCACTGTCTACATTACCCACTGTCAGTCAAAGCACTGTCTACATTACTCACTGTCAGTCAGAGCACTCTCTACATTCCCCACTGTCAGTCAGAGCACTGTCTACATTACCCAGTGTCAGTCAGGGCACTGTCTACATTACCCACTGTCAGTCAGAGCACTGTCTACATTACCCAGTGTCAGTCAGGGCACTGTCTACATTACCCACTGTCAGTCAAAGCACTGTCTACATTACTCACTGTCAGTCAGAGCACTGTCTACATTACCCACTGTCAGTCAGAGCACTGTCTACATTAACCGCTGTCAGTCAGAGCACTGTCTACATTACCCACTGTCAGTCAGAGCACTGTCTACATTCCCCACTGTCAGTCAGAGCACTGTCTACATTACCCACTGTCAGTCAGAGCACTGTTTACATTACCCACTGTCAGTCAGAGCACTGTCTACATTCCCCACTGTCAGTCAGAGCACTGTCTGCATTCCCCACTGTCAGTCAGAGCACTGTCTACATTCCCCACTGTCAGTCAGAGCACTGTCTACATTCCCCACTGTCAGTCAGATCACTGTCTACATTACCCACTGTCAGTCAGAGCACTGTCTACATTCCCCACTGTCAGTCAGAGCACTGTCTACATTACCCACTGTCAGTCAGAGCACTGTCTACATTACCCACTGTCAGTCAGAGCACTGTCTACATTACCCACTGTCAGTCAGAGCACTGTCTACATTACCCACTGTCAGTCAGAGCACTGTCTACATTACCCACTGTCAGTCAGAGCACTGTCTACATTACCCACTGTCAGTCAGAGCACTGTCTACATTCCCCACTGTCAGTCAGATCACTGTCTACATTACCCACTGTCAGTCAGAGCACTGTCTACATTACCCACTGTCAGTCAGAGCACTGTCTACATTACCCACTGTCAGTCAGAGCACTGTCTGCATTACCCACTGTCAGTCAGAGCACTGTCTACATTACCCACTGTCAGTCATAACACTGTCTGAATTACCCACTGTCAGTCATAACACTGTCGACATTACCCACTGTCAGTCAGAGCACTGTCTACATTACCCAGTGTCAGTCAGAGCACTGTCTACATTACCCACTGTCAGTCAGAGCACTGTCTACATTACCCACTGTCAGTCAGAGCACTGTCTGAATTACCCACTGTCAGTCAGAGCACTGTCGACATTACCGACTGTCAGTCAGAGCACTGTCTACATTACCCACTGTCAGTCAGAGCACTGTCTGAATTACCCACTGTCAGTCAGAGCACTGTCTACATTACCCAGTGTCAGTCAGAGCACTGTCTACATTACCCACTGTCAGTCAGAGCACTGTCTACATTACCCACTGTCAGTCAGAGTACTGTCTGAATTACCCACTGTCAGTCAGAGCACTGTCTGCATTACCCACTGTCAGTCAGAGCACTGTCGACATTACCCACTGTCAGTCAGAGCACTGTCTACATTACCCAGTGTCAGTCAGAGCACTGTCGACATTACCCACTTTCAGTCAGAGCACAGTCTACATTACCCACTGTCAGTCATAACACTGTCTACATTACCCACTGTCAGTCATAACACTGTCCACATTACCCACTGTCAGTCAGAGCACTGTCTCCATTACCCAGTGTCAGTCAGAGCACTGTCTACATTACCCACTGTCAGTCAGAGCATGGTCCACATTACCCACTGTCAGTCAGAGCACTGTCTACATTACCCACTGTCAGTCAGAGCACTGTCTACATTACCCACTGTCAGTCATAACACTGTCTACATTACCCACTGTCAGTCATAGCACTGTCTGAATTACCCAATGTCAGTCATAACACTGTCGATATTACCCACTGTCAGTCAGAGCACTGTCCACATTCCCCACTGTCAGTCAGAGCACTGTCTACATTCCCCACTGTCAGTCAGAACACTGTCCACATTCCCCACTGTCAGTCAGAGCACTGTCTACATTACCCACTGTCAGTCAGAGCACTGTCTACATTACCCACTGTCAGTCAGAGCACTGTCCACATTCCCCACTGTCAGTCAGAGCACTGTCTACATTACCCACTGTCAGTCAGAGCACTGTCAACATTACCCACTGTCAGTCAGAGCACTGTCTGCATTACCCACTGTCAGTCAGAGCACTGTCTACATTCCCCACTGTCAGTCAGAGCACTGTCCACATTCCCCACTGTCAGTCAGAGCACTGTCTACATTACCCACTGTCAGTCAGAGCACTGTCTACATTACCCACTGTCAGTCAGAGCACTGTCCACATTCCCCACTGTCAGTCAGAGCACTGTCTACATTCCCCACTGTCAGTCAGAGCACTGTCTACATTCCCCACTGTCAGTCAGAGCACTGTCTACATTCCCCACTGTCAGTCAGAGCACTGTCCACATTCCCCACTGTCAGTCAGAGCACTGTCTGCATTCTCCACTGTCAGTCAGAGCACTGTCCACATTACCCACTGTCAGTCAGAGCCCTGTCTACATTCCCCACTGTCAGTCAGAGCACTGTCTACATTCCCCACTGTCAGTCAGAGCACTGTCCACATTACCCACTGTCAGTCAGAGCACTGTCTACATTCCCCACTGTCAGTTAGAGCACTGTCTACATTACTCACTGTCAGTCAGAGCACTGTCTGCATTATCCACTGTCAGTCAGAGCACTGTCTACATTACCCACTGTCAGTCAGAGCACTGTCTACATTTCCCACTGTCAGTCAGAGCACTGTCTACATTACCCACTGTCAGTCAGAGCACTGTCCACATTCCCCACTGTCAGTCAGAGCACTGTCTACATTACCCACTGTCAGTCAGAGCACTGTCTACATTACCCACTGTCAGTCAGAGCACTGTCCACATTCCCCACTGTCAGTCAGAGCACTGTCCACATTACCCACTGTCAGTCAGAGCACTGTCTACATTCCCCACTGTCAGTCAGAGCACTGTCCACATTCCCCACTGTCAGTCAGAGCACTGTCCACATTACCCACTGTCAGTCAGAGCACTGTCCACATTACCCACTGTCAGTCAGAGCACTGTCCACATTCCCCACTGTCAGTCAGAGCACTGTCTACATTACCCACTGTCAGTCAGAGCACTGTCCACATTCCCCACTGTCAGTCAGAGCACTGTCCACATTCCCCACCGTCAGTCAGAGCCCTGTCTGCATTACCCACTGTCAGTCAGAGCACTGTCCACATTCCCCACTGTCAGTCAGAGCACTGTCTACATTACCCACTGTCAGTCAGAGCACTGTCCACATTACCCACTGTCAGTCAGAGCACTGTCTACATTCCCCACTGTCAGTCAGAGCACTGTCCACATTACCCACTGTCAGTCAGAGCACTGTCTACATTACCCACTGTCAGTCAGAGCACTGTCTACATTACCCACTGTCAGTCAGAGCACTGTCTACATTACCCACTGTCAGTCAGAGCACTGTCTACATTCCCCACTGTCAGTCAGAGCACTGTCTACATTACCCACTGTCAGTCAGAGCACTGTCCACATTCCCCACTGTCAGTCAGAGCACTGTCCACATTCCCCACTGTCAGTCAGAGCACTGTCTACATTACCCACTGTCAGTCAGATCACTGTCCACATTCCCCACTGTCAGTCAGAGCACTGTCTACATTACCCACTGTCAGTCAGATCACTGTCCACATTACCCACTGTCAGTCAGAGCACTGTCCACATTATCCACTGTCAGTCAGAGCACTGTCCACATTCCCCACTGTCAGTCAGAGCACTGTCCACATTACCCACTGTCAGTCAGAGCACTGTCTACATTACCCACCCTCAGTCAGAGCACTGTCCACATTCCCCACTGTCAGTCAGAGCACTGTCCACATTACCCACTGTCAGTCAGAGCACTGTCTACATTACCCACCCTCAGTCAGAGCACTGTCCACATTACCCACTGTCAGTCAGAGCACTGTCTGCATTACCCACTGTCAGTCAGAGCACTGTCCACATGACCCACTGTCAGTCAGAGCACTGTCTGCATTACCCACTGTCAGTCAGAGCACTGTCCACATTACCCACTGTCAGTTAGAGCACTGTCTACATTACCCACTGTCAGTCAGAGCACTGTCTGCATTCCCCACTGTCAGTCAGAGCACTGTCTGCATTACCCACTGTCAGTCAGAGCACTGTCCACATGACCCACTGTCAGTAAGAGCACTGTCTCCATTACCCACTGTCAGTCAGAGCACTGTCTACATTCCCCACTGTCAGTCAGAGCACTGTCTGCATTCCCCACTGTCAGTCAGAGCACTGTCTACATTACTCACTGTCAGTCAGAGCACTGTCTACATTCCCCACTGTCAGTCAGAGCACTGTCTACATTACCCACTGTCAGTCAGAGCACTGTCTACATTTCCCACTGTCAGTTAGAGCACTGTCTGCATTACTCACTGTCAGTCAGAGCACTGTCCACATTACCCACTGTCGGTCAGAGCACTGTCCACATTACCCACTGTCAGTCAGAGCACTGTCTACATTTCCCACTGTCAGTCAGAGCACTGTCTGAATTAGTCACTGTCAGTCAAAGCACTGTCAACATTATCCACTGTCAGTGAGAGCACTGTCTACATTACCCAGTGTCAGTCAGAGCACTGTCTACATTACCCACTGTCAGTCAGAGCACTCTCCACATTCCCCACTGTCAGTCAGAGCACTGTTTACATTACCCACTGTCAGTCAGAGCACTGTCTACATTCCCCACTGTCAGTCAGAGCACTGTCTACATTACCCACTGTCAGTCAGAGCACTGTCTACATTACCCACTGTCAGTCAGAGCACTGTCCACATTACCCACTGTCAGTCAGAGCACTGTCTACATTTCCCACTGTCAGTCAGAGCACTGTCTGAATTAGTCACTGTCAGTCAAAGCACTGTCAACATTATCCACTGTCAGTGAGAGTACTGTCTACATTACCCAGTGTCAGTCAGAGCACTGTCTACATTACCCACTGTCAGTCAGAGCACTGTCTACATTACCCACTGTCAGTCAGAGCACTGTCCACATTACCCACTGTCAGTCAGAGCACTGTCTACATTCCCCACTGTCAGTCAGAGCACTGTCTACATTACCCACTGTCAGTCAGAGCACTGTCTACATTACCCACTGTCAGTCAGAGCACTGTCTACATTACCCACTGTCAGTCAGAGCACTCTCCACATTCCCCACTGTCAGTCAGAGCACTGTTTACATTACCCACTGTCAGTCAGAGCACTGTCTACATTCCCCACTGTCAGTCAGAGCACTGTCTACATTACCCACTGTCAGTCAGAGCACTGTCTACATTACCCACTGTCAGTCAGAGCACTGTCTGCATTACCCACTGTCAGTCAGAGCACTGTCTACATTCCCCACTGTCAGTCAGAGCACTGTCTACATTACCCACTTTCATTCAGAGCACTGTCTACATTACCCACTGTCAGTAGGAGCACTGTCCACATTCCCCACTGTCAGTCAGAGCACTGTCTACATTACCCACTGTCATTCAGAGCACTGTCCACATTACCCACTGTCAGTAGGAGCACTGTCCACATTACCCACTGTCAGTCAGAGCACTGTCTGCATTACCCACTGTCAGTCAGAGCACTGTCTACATTCCCCACTGTCAGTCAGAGCACTGTCCACATTCCCCACTGTCAGTCAGAGCACTGTCCACATTACCCACTGTCAGTCAGAGCACTGTCCACATTACCCACTGTCAGTCAGAGCACTGTCTACATTCCCCACTGTCAGTCAGAGCACTGTCCACATTACCCACTGTCAGTCAGAGCACTGTCTACATTCCCCACTGTCAGTCAGAGCACTGTCTACATTACCCACTGTCAGTCAGAGCACTGTCTGCATTGCACACTGTCAGTCAGAGCACTGTCCACATTACCCACTGTCAGTCAGAGCACTGTCTACATTACCCACTGTCAGTCAGAGCACTGTCTACATTACCCACTGTCAGTCAGAGCACTGTCCACATTCCCCACTGTCAGTCAGAGCACTGTCCACATTACCCACTGTCAGTCAGAGCACTGTCTACATTCCCCACTGTCAGTCAGAGCACTGTCCACATTACCCACTGTCAGTCAGAGCACTGTCTACATTCCCCACTGTCAGTCAGAGCACTGTCTACATTACCCACTGTCAGTCAGAGCAATGTCTGCATTACACACTGTCAGTCAGAGCACTGTCCACATTACCCACTGTCAGTCAGAGCACTGTCTACATTACCCACTGTCAGTCAGAGCACTGTCTACATTACCCACTGTCAGTCAGAGCACTGTCCACATTCCCCACTGTCAGTCAGAGCACTGTCGACATTACCCACTGTCAGTCAGAGCACTGTCTGCATTACCCACTGTCAGTCAGAGCACTGTCCACATTACCCACTGTCAGTAAGAGCACTGTCTACATTACCCACTGTCAGTCAGAGCACTGTCGACATTACCCACTGTCAGTCAGAGCACTGTCTGCATTACACACTGTCAGTCAGAGCACTGTCTACATTACCCACTGTCAGTCAGAGCACTGTCTACATTACCCACTGTCAGTCAGAGCACTGTCTACATTACCCACTCTCAGTCAGAGCACTGTCCACATTACCCACTGTCAGTCAGAGCACTGTCTACATTACCCACTGTCAGTCAGAGCACTGTCTACATTACCCACTGTCAGTCAGAGCACTGTCTACATTACCCACTGTCAGTCAGAGCACTGTCTACATTACCCACTGTCAGTCAGAGCACTGTCCACATTACCCACTGTCAGTCAGAGCACTGTCTACATTACCCACTGTCAGTCAGAGCACTGTCTACATTACCCACTGTCAGTCAGAGCACTGTCCACATTACCCACTGTCAGTCAGAGCACTGTCTACATTACCCACTGTCAGTCAGAGCACTGTCTACATTACCCACTGTCAGTAAGAGCACTGTCTACATTACCCACTGTCAGTCAGAGCACTGTCTACATTACCCACTGTCAGTAAGAGCACTGTCTACATTACCCACTGTCAGTCAGAGCAATGTCTACATTACCCACTGTCAGTAAGAGCACTGTCTACATTACCCACTGTCAGTCAGAGCACTGTCCACATTACCCACTGTCAGACAGAGCACTGTCCACATTCCCCACTGTCAGTCAGAGCACTGTCTACATTACCCACTGTCAGTAAGAGCACTGTCTACATTACCCACTGTCAGTCAGAGCACTGTCTACATTACCCACTGTCAGTCAGAGCACTGTCTACATTACCCACTGTCAGTCAGAGCACTGTCTGCATTCCCCACTGTCAGTAAGAGCACTGTCTACATTACCCACTGTCAGTAAGAGCACTGTCTACATTACCCACTGTCAGTCAGAGCACTGTCCACATTACCCACTGTCAGACAGAGCACTGTCCACATTCCCCACTGTCAGTCAGAGCACTGTCTACATTACCCACTGTCAGTCAGAGCACTGTCTGCATTACCCACTGTCAGTAAGAGCACTGTCTACATTACCCACTGTCAGTCAGAGCACTGTCTACATTACCCACTGTCAGTCAGAGCACTGTCTACATTACCCACTGTCAGTCAGAGCACTGTCCACATTACACACTGTCAGTCATAGCACTGTCTACATTACCCACTGTCAGTCAGAGCACTGTCTACATTACCCACTGTCAGTAAGAGCACTGTCTACATTACCCACTGTCAGTCAGAGCACTGTCTACATTACCCACTGTCAGTCAGAGCACTGTCTGCATTACCCACTGTCAGTCATAGCACTGTCTACATTCCCCACTGTCAGACAGAGCACTGTCTACATTACCCACTGTCAGTCAGAGCACTGTCTGCATTACCCACTGTCAGTCATAGCACTGTCTACATTACCCACTGTCAGTCAGAGCACTGTCTACATTACCCACTGTCAGTCAGAGCACTGTCCACATTACCCACTGTCAGTCATAGCACTGTCTACATTCCCCACCGTCAGTCAGAGCACTGTCCACATTACCCACTGTCAGTCAGAGCACTGTCCACATTACCCACTGTCAGTCAGAGCACTGTCCACATTCCCCACTGTCAGTCAGAGCACTGTCCACATTACCCACCGTCAGTCAGAGCACTGTCTACATTACCCACTGTCAGTCAGAGCACTGTCCACATTACCCACCGTCAGTCAGAGCACTGTCTACATTCCCCACTGTCAGTCAGAGCACTGTCCACATTACCCACCGTCAGTCAGAGCACTGTCCACATTACCCACTGTCAGTCAGAGCACTGTCCACATTACCCACTGTCAGTCAGAGCACTGTCTACATTCCCCACTGTCAGTCAGAGCACTGTCTACATTACCCACTGTCAGTCAGAGCAATGTCTGCATTACACACTGTCAGTCAGAGCACTGTCCACATTACCCACTGTCAGTCAGAGCACTGTCTACATTACCCACTGTCAGTCAGAGCACTGTCTACATTACCCACTGTCAGTCAGAGCACTGTCCACATTCCCCACTGTCAGTCAGAGCACTGTCGACATTACCCACTGTCAGTCAGAGCACTGTCTGCATTACCCACTGTCAGTCAGAGCACTGTCCACATTACCCACTGTCAGTAAGAGCACTGTCTACATTACCCACTGTCAGTCAGAGCACTGTCGACATTACCCACTGTCAGTCAGAGCACTGTCTGCATTACACACTGTCAGTCAGAGCACTGTCTACATTACCCACTGTCAGTCAGAGCACTGTCTACATTACCCACTGTCAGTCAGAGCACTGTCTACATTACCCACTCTCAGTCAGAGCACTGTCCACATTACCCACTGTCAGTCAGAGCACTGTCTACATTACCCACTGTCAGTCAGAGCACTGTCTACATTACCCACTGTCAGTCAGAGCACTGTCTACATTACCCACTGTCAGTCAGAGCACTGTCTACATTACCCACTGTCAGTCAGAGCACTGTCCACATTACCCACTGTCAGTCAGAGCACTGTCTACATTACCCACTGTCAGTCAGAGCACTGTCTACATTACCCACTGTCAGTCAGAGCACTGTCCACATTACCCACTGTCAGTCAGAGCACTGTCTACATTACCCACTGTCAGTCAGAGCACTGTCTACATTACCCACTGTCAGTAAGAGCACTGTCTACATTACCCACTGTCAGTCAGAGCACTGTCTACATTACCCACTGTCAGTAAGAGCACTGTCTACATTACCCACTGTCAGTCAGAGCAATGTCTACATTACCCACTGTCAGTAAGAGCACTGTCTACATTACCCACTGTCAGTCAGAGCACTGTCCACATTACCCACTGTCAGACAGAGCACTGTCCACATTCCCCACTGTCAGTCAGAGCACTGTCTACATTACCCACTGTCAGTAAGAGCACTGTCTACATTACCCACTGTCAGTCAGAGCACTGTCTACATTACCCACTGTCAGTCAGAGCACTGTCTACATTACCCACTGTCAGTCAGAGCACTGTCTGCATTCCCCACTGTCAGTAAGAGCACTGTCTACATTACCCACTGTCAGTAAGAGCACTGTCTACATTACCCACTGTCAGTCAGAGCACTGTCCACATTACCCACTGTCAGACAGAGCACTGTCCACATTCCCCACTGTCAGTCAGAGCACTGTCTACATTACCCACTGTCAGTCAGAGCACTGTCTGCATTACCCACTGTCAGTAAGAGCACTGTCTACATTACCCACTGTCAGTCAGAGCACTGTCTACATTACCCACTGTCAGTCAGAGCACTGTCTACATTACCCACTGTCAGTCAGAGCACTGTCCACATTACACACTGTCAGTCATAGCACTGTCTACATTACCCACTGTCAGTCAGAGCACTGTCTACATTACCCACTGTCAGTAAGAGCACTGTCTACATTACCCACTGTCAGTCAGAGCACTGTCTACATTACCCACTGTCAGTCAGAGCACTGTCTGCATTACCCACTGTCAGTCATAGCACTGTCTACATTCCCCACTGTCAGACAGAGCACTGTCTACATTACCCACTGTCAGTCAGAGCACTGTCTGCATTACCCACTGTCAGTCATAGCACTGTCTACATTACCCACTGTCAGTCAGAGCACTGTCTACATTACCCACTGTCAGTCAGAGCACTGTCCACATTACCCACTGTCAGTCATAGCACTGTCTACATTCCCCACCGTCAGTCAGAGCACTGTCCACATTACCCACTGTCAGTCAGAGCACTGTCCACATTACCCACTGTCAGTCAGAGCACTGTCCACATTCCCCACTGTCAGTCAGAGCACTGTCCACATTACCCACCGTCAGTCAGAGCACTGTCTACATTACCCACTGTCAGTCAGAGCACTGTCCACATTACCCACCGTCAGTCAGAGCACTGTCTACATTCCCCACTGTCAGTCAGAGCACTGTCCACATTACCCACCGTCAGTCAGAGCACTGTCCACATTACCCACTGTCAGTCAGAGCACTGTCCACATTACCCACTGTCAGTCAGAGCACTGTCTACATTCCCCACTGTCAGTCAGAGCACTGTCCACATTACCCACCGTCAGTCAGAGCACTGTCCACATTACCCACTGTCAGTCAGAGCACTGTCCACATTACCCACCGTCAGTCAGAGCACTGTCTACATTCCCCACTGTCAGTCAGAGCACTGTCCACATTACCCACTGTCAGTCAGAGCACTGTTCACATTACCCACTGTCAGTCAGAGCACTGTCCACATTACCCACTGTCAGTCAGAACACTGTCTACATTACCCACTGTCAGTCAGAGCACTGTCCACATTACCCACTGTCAGTCAGAGCACTGTCTACATTCCCCACTGTCAGTCAGAGCACTGTCTACATTACCCACTGTCAGTCAGAGCACTGTCTACATTCCCCACTGTCAGTCAGAGCACTGTCTACATTACCCACTGTCAGTCAGAGCACTGTCTACATTCCCCACTGTCAGTCAGAGCACTGTCTACATTACCCACTGTCAGTCAGAGCACTGTCTACATTCCCCACTGTCAGACAGAGCACTGTCTACATTCCCCACCGTCAGTCAGAGCACTGTCTACATTACCCACTGTCAGTCAGAGCACTGTCTACATTCCCCACTGTCAGTCAGAGCACTGTCTACATTACCCACTGTCAGTCAGAGCACTGTCTACATTCCCCACCGTCAGTCAGAGCACTGTCCACATTACCCACTGTCAGTCAGAGCACTGTCCACATTACCCACTGTCAGTCAGAGCACTGTCTGCATTACCCACTGTCAGTCAGAGCACTGTCTGCATTACCCACTGTCAGTCAGAGCACTGTCTACATTCCCCACCGTCAGTCAGAGCACTGTCCACATTACCCACTGTCAGTCAGAGCACTGTCTACATTACCCACTGTCAGTCAGAGCACTGTCTACATTCCCCACTGTCAGACAGAGCACTGTCTACATTCCCCACTGTCAGTCAGAACACTGTCTACATTCCCCACCGTCAGTCAGAGCACTGTCCACATTACCCACTGTCAGTCAGAGCACTGTCCACATTACCCACTGTCAGTCAGAGCACTGTCCACATTACCCACTGTCAGTCAGAGCACTGTCTACATTACCCACTGTCAGTCAGAGCACTGTCTACATTCCCCACCGTCAGTCAGAGCACTGTCCACATTACCCACTGTCAGTCAGAGCACTGTCTACATTACCCACTGTCAGTCAGAGCACTGTCTACATTCCCCACTGTCAGTCAGAGCACTGTCTACATTACCCACTGTCAGTCAGAGCACTGTCTACATTCCCCACTGTCAGTCAGAGCACTGTCTACATTATCCACTGTCAGTCAGAGCACTGTCTACATTCCCCACTGTCAGTCAGAGCACTGTCTACATTATCCACTGTCAGTCAGAGCACTGTCTACATTATCCACTGTCAGTCAGAGCACTGTCTACATTCCCCACCGTCAGTCAGAGCACTGTCTACATTATCCACTGTCAGTCAGAGCACTGTCTACATTACCCACTGTCAGTCAGAGCACTGTCTACATTACCCACTGTCAGTCAGAGCACTGTCCACATTACTCACTGTCAGACAGAGCACTGTCTACATTACCCACTGTCAGTCAGAGCACTGTCTGCATTACCCACTGTCAGTCAGAGCACTGTCTACATTACCCACTGTCAGTCAGAGCACTGTCTACATTACCCACTGTCAGTCAGAGCACTGTCCACATTACCCACTGTCAGTCAGAGCACTGTCTACATTACCCACTGTCAGTCAGAGCACTGTCTACATTACCCACTGTCAGTCAGAGCACTGTCTGCATTACCCACTGTCAGTCAGAGCACTGTCCACATTACCCACTGTCAGTCAGAGCACTGTCTACATTACCCACTGTCAGTCAGAGCACTGTCTACATTACCCACTGTCAGTCAGAGCACTGTCTACATTACCCACTGTCAGTCAGAGCACTGTCTACATTACCCACTGTCAGTCAGAGCACTGTCCACATTACCCACTGTCAGTCAGAGCACTGTCTACATTACCCACTGTCAGTCAGAGCACTGTCTACATTACCCACTGTCAGTCAGAGCACTGTCTACATTACCCACTGTCAGTCATAACACTGTCGACATTACCCATGTCAGTCATAGCACTGTCTACATTACCCACTGTCAGTCAGAGCACTGTCTGCATTACCCACTGTCAGTCAGAGCCCTGTCTACATTACCCACTGTCAGTCAGAGCACTGTCTGCATTACCCACTGTCAGTCAGAGCACTGTCGACATTACCCACTGTCAGTCAGAGCCCTGTCTACATTACCCAGTGTCAGTCAGGGCACTGTTTGCATTAGCCACTGTCAGTCAGAGCCCTGTCTACATTACCCACTGTCAGTCAGAGCACTGTCTACATTACCCACTGTCAGTCAGAGCACTGTCTGCATTCCCCACTGTCAGTCAGAGCACTGTCTGCATTCCCCACTGTCAGTCAGAGCACTGTCTACATTACCCACTGTCAGTCAGAGCACTGTCTGCATTACCCACTGTCAGTCAGAGCACTGTCTGCATTACCCACTGTCAGTCAGAGCACTGACTGCATTCCCCACTGTCAGTCAGAACACTGTCTGCATTACCCACTGTCAGTCAGAGCACTGTCTGCATTACCCACTGTCAGTCAGAGCACTGTCTACATTACCCAGTGTCAGTCAGGGCACTGTTTGCATTAGCCACTGTCAGTCAGAGCACTGTCTACATTACCCACTGTCAGTCAGAGCACTGTCTACATTACCCAGTGTCAGTCAGGGCACTGTTTGCATTAGCCACTGTCAGTCAGAGCCCTGTCTACATACCCACTGTCAGTCAGAGCACTGTCTACATTACCCACTGTCAGTCAGAGCACTGTCTGCATTCCCCACTGTCAGTCAGAGCACTGTCTGCATTCCCCACTGTCAGTCAGAGCACTGTCTACATTACCCACTGTCAGTCAGAGCACTGTCTGCATTACCCACTGTCAGTCAGAGCACTGTCTGCATTACCCACTGTCAGTCAGAGCACTGACTGCATTCCCCACTGTCAGTCAGAACACTGTCTGCATTACCCACTGTCAGTCAGAGCACTGTCTGCATTACCCACTGTCAGTCAGAGCACTGTCTACATTACCCAGTGTCAGTCAGGGCACTGTTTGCATTAGCCACTGTCAGTCAGAGCCCTGTCTACATTACCCACTGTCAGTCAGAGCACTGTCTACATTACCCAGTGTCAGTCAGGGCACTGTTTGCATTAGCCACTGTCAGTCAGAGCCCTGTCTACATTACCCACTGTCAGTCAGAGCACTGTCTACATTACCCAGTGTCAGTCAGGGCACTGTTTGCATTAGCCACTGTCAGTCAGAGCACTGTCTACATTACCCACTGTCAGTCAGAGCACTGTCTACATTACCCACTGTCAGTCAGAGCACTGTCTACATTACCCAGTGTCAGTCAGGGCACTGTTTGCATTAGCCACTGTCAGTCAGAGCCCTGTCTACATTACCCACTGTCAGTCAGAGCACTGTCTACATTACCCACTGTCAGTCAGAGCACTGTCTGCATTCCCCACTGTCAGTCAGAGCACTGTCTGCATTCCCCACTGTCAGTCAGAGCACTGTCTACATTACCCACTGTCAGTCAGAGCACTGTCTGCATTACCCACTGTCAGTCAGAGCACTGTCTGCATTACCCACTGTCAGTCAGAGCACTGACTGCATTCCCCACTGTCAGTCAGAACACTGTCTGCATTACCCACTGTCAGTCAGAGCACTGTCTGCATTACCCACTGTCAGTCAGAGCACTGTCCACATTACCCACTGTCAGTCAGAGCACTGTCTGCATTACCCACTGTCAGTCAGAGCACTGTCTGCATTACCCACTGTCAGTCAGAGCACTGTCTGCATTACTCACTGTCAGTCAGAGCACTGTCCACATTACCCACTGTCAGTCAAAGCACTGTCCACATTACCCACTGTCAGTCAGAGCACTGTCCACATTACCCACTGTCAGTCAGAGCACTGTCTACATTACCCACTGTCAGTCAGAGCACTGTCTGCATTACCCACTGTCAGTCAGAGCACTGTCTACATTACCCACTGTCAGTCAGAGCACTGTCTGCATTACCCACTGTCAGTCAGAGCACTGTCTGCATTACCCACTGTCAGTCAGAGCACTGTCTGCATTACTCACTGTCAGTCAGAGCACTGTCCACATTACCCACTGTCAGTCAAAGCACTGTGTACATTACCCACTGTCAGTCAGAGCACTGTCTACATTACCCACTGTGAGTCAGAGCACTGTCTACATTCCCCACTTTCAGTCAGAGCACTGTCCACATTACCCACTGTCAGTCAGAGCACTGTCTACATTACCCACTGTCAGTCAGAGCACTGTCTGCATTACCCACTGTCAGTCAGAGCACTGTCTACATTACCCACTGTCAGTCAGAGCACTGTCCACATTACCCACTGTCAGTCAGAGCACTGTCTGCATTACCCACTGTCAGTCAGAGCACTGTCTCAATTACCCACTGTCAGTCAGAGCACTGTCTACATTACCCAGTGTCAGTCAGAGCACTGTCTGCATTACTCACTGTCAGTCAGAGCACTGTCTGCATTACCCACTGTCAGTCAGAGCACTGTCTACATTACCCACTGTCAGTCAGAGCACTGTCTACATTACCTACTGTCAGTCAGAGCACTGTCTGCATTACCCACTGTCAGTCAGAGCACTGTCTACATTACCCACTGTCAGTCAGAGCACTGTCTGCATTACCCACTGTCAGTCAGAGCACTGACTGCATTCCCCACTGTCAGTCAGAACACTGTCTACATTACCCGCTGTCAGTCAGAGCACTGTCCACATTCCCCACCGTCAGTCAGAGCACTGTCTACATTACTCACTGTCAGTCAGAACACTGTCTGCATTGCCCACTGTCAGTCACAGCACTGTCTACATAACACATTGTAAGTCAGAGCACTGACTGCATTACCCACTGTCAGTCAGAGCACTGTCTGCATTACTCACTGTCAGTCAGAGCACTGTCTACATTACCCACTGTCAGTCAGAGCACTGTCTACATTACTCACTGTCAGTCAGAGCACTGTCTACATTACCCACTGTCAGTCAAAGCACTGTTTGCATTACCCACTGTCTGTCAGAGCACTGTCTACGTTTGCTAGTGCTGTTGGGGAAGGTTTAAACTAGAGTGGCAGGGGGATGGGAACCTGAGCGGGGAGTCAGAAGGGAATAAAGTTGAGAGCAGCAAGCGAGGGGAAGACCCAGGGGAAATCTACAATACAAATAGTACAAACAGTTGTTCAAGAACAAGTGAAAGGGAAAAGCGTAGAGCAGCGGAAAGAAAGTGTACTTTAGGCACGACAGATAAAATAAAAACTAGAAGGCGTAAGGCGATTAACCCAGCATCAAAGCTGTGGCAGGGGGTTGGGAACCTGAGCAGGGAGACAGTGGAAAGCGTGTCAGGAAGGGACAAAAGGTCTGGAGTATATGGTAAAGTGTTAAAAAAAAGGAAAATGCAGGAAGTAAGTGTCACAAAACATATTTGAAAGTTCTTTATCTGAATGCACGTAGCATTCGTAACAAAATGGACGAGTTAACAGCACAAATAACTACGTATGGGTGTGATCTTGTGGCCATTACAGAAACATGGCTGCAGGGTGACAACGACTGGGAATTAAATATGCCAGGGTATTTAACAATCAGGAAGGACAGGCAGGAAGGAAGAGGAGGTGGGGTGGCTATGTTAATAAAGGAAGGAATCACTGTCATACAGAGAAATGATATTGGGACAAAGCATCAAGATAATGAAACAGTTTGGGTGGAGATAAGGAATAATTAGGGGAAAAAAACACTAGTGGGCGTAGTATATAGGCCTCCTAATAGTTGCAACTCTGCTGGAAGAAGTATTAATCAGGAAATAGTCGGGGCATGTAATAAGCGAACAGCTATAATTATGGGGGATTTTAACTATCATATTAACTGGACAAATCAAATTGGGCAGGGCAGCCTTGAGGAAGAGTTTATTGAGTGTATTAGGGATGGATTTCTTGAGCAGTATGTAACTGATCCTACAAGGGGGCAAGCAACCTTGGACCTGGTCCTATGTAATGAGCCAGGATTAATTAATAATGTCCGAGTTAAGGATCCCCTTGGAATGAGTGACCATAACATGGTTGAATTCCATATCCAATTCGAGGGTGAGAAGGTTGGTTCTCAAACAAGCATACTGAGCTTGAATAAAGGAGACTATGATGGTATGAGAGCGGAATTGATTAAAGTGGACTGGGAAAATAGATTAAAGGGTAAGACGGTACATGAGCAGTGGTGTTCATTTAGGGAGTTATTTTACAACTTTCAAAAAATATATATTCCACTGAGGAAAAAAGGGTGTAAAAGAAATGACAGCCATCCGTGGCTAAGTAAAGAAATTAAGGATAGTATCCGACTAAAAACAAGGACATATAAGGTAGCCAAACTTTGTGGGAGGGTAGAAGATTGGGAAGTCTTCAAAAGACAGCAAAAAGTAACTAAAGGATTGATTAAGAAAGGGAAGACAGATTATGAAAATAAATTAGCAAAAAATATAAAAACAGATAGCAAGAGTTTCTACAGTTATATAAAAAGAAAAAGGGTGGCTAAGGCAAACGTAGGTCCCTTAGAGGATGAGACCGGGAAATTAACGGTGGGAAACATGGAGATGGCAAAAATGCTGAACAAACATTTTGTTTCAGTCTTTACGGTAGAGGACACTAAGAATATCCCAACACTGGACAAACAGGGGACTCTAGGGGGGGAGGAGCTAAATACGATTAAAATCACTAAGGAATTGGTACTCAGTAAATGAATGGGACTCAAGGCGGATAAATCCCCAGGACCTGATAGCTTCCATCCTAGGGTCTTGAGGGAAGTGACAGTAGGGATTGTGGATGCTTTGGTAATAATTTTCCAAAATTCTCTGGACTCAGCTCAGGTCCCAGCAGATTGGAAAACTGCTCATGTAACACCGTTATTTAAAAAGGGTAGTCGGCAGAAGGCTGGAAATTATAGACCAGTTAGCTTAACATCTGTGGTGGGTAAAATTTTGGAGTCTATTATTAAGGAGACAGTAGCGGAACATTTGGATAAACATAATTTAATAGGACAAAGTCAGCATGGCTTTACGAAGTGGAAGTCATGTCTGACAAATTTGCTTGAGTTCTTTGAGGACATAATGTACAGGGTGGATAAAGGGAACCAGTGGACGTAGTGTATTTAGACTTCCAGAAGGCATTCGACAAGGTGCCGCATAAAAGATTATTGCTCAAGATAAAGAATCACTGGATTGGGGGCAATATTCTGGCATGGGTGGAGGATTGGTTATCTAACAGGAAGCAGAGAGTTGGGATAAATGGTTCATTCTCGGACTGGCAACCAGTAGCCAGTGGTGTTCCGCAGGGGTCGGTGCTGGGTCCCCAACTCTTTACAATCTATATTAACGATTTGGAGGAGGGGACTGAGTGTAACATATCAAAGTTTGCAGATGATACAAAGATGGGAGGGAAAGTAGAGAGTGAGGAGGACATAAAAAACCTACAAGGGGATATAGACATGCTGGGTGAGTGGGCGGAGATTTGGCAGATGCAATACAATATTGGAAAATGTGAGGTTATGCACTTTGGCAGGAAAAATCAGAGAGAAAGTTATTATCTTAATGGCGAGAGACTGGAAAGTACTGCAGTACAAAGGGATCTGGGGGTCCTAGTGCAAGAAAATCAAAAAGTTAGTTTGCAGGTGCAGCAGGTGATCAAGAAGGCCAACGGAATGTTGGCTTTTATTGCTAGGGGGATAGAATATAAAAACAAGGAGGTATTGCTGCAGTTATATAAGGTATTGGTGAGACCGCACCTGGAATACTGCATACAGTTTTGGTCTCCATACTTAAGAAAAGACATACTTGCTCTCGAGGCAGTACAAAGAAGGTTCACTCGGTTAATCCCGGGGATGAGGGGGCGGACATATGAGGAGAGGTTGAGTAGATTGGGACTCTACTCATTGGAGTTCAGAAGAATGAGAGGCGATCTTATTGAAACATATAAGATTGTGAAGGGGCTTGATCGGGTGGATGTGGTAAGGATGTTCCCAAGAATGGGTGAAACTAGAACTAGGGGGCATAATCTTAGAATAAGGGGCTGCTCTTTCAAAACTGAGATGAGGAGAAACTTCTTCACTCAGAGGGTGGTAGGTCTGTGGAATTTGCTGCCCCAGGAAGCTGTGGAAGCTACATCATTAAATAAATTTAAAAACAGAAATAGACAGTTTCCTAGAAGTAAAGGGAATTAGGGGTTACGGGGAGCGGGCAGGAAATTGGACATGAAGCTGAGTTCGGATGGGTCAAGGCCCTGTGGGTGGCGGAGAGGGCCCAGGGGCTATGTGGCCGGGTCCTGCTCCGACTTCTTGTGTTCTTTAGATTTGAGGTTAGGATCAGATCAGCCATGATCTTATTGAATGGCGGAGCAGGCTCGAGGGGCCGAATGGCCTACTCCTGCTCCAATTTCTTATGTTCTTATGTTCTTAAGGTTGGTACAATGGGGATTAGAGTTTCTCTTGTTGGTACGATGGGGCTTAGATTTTCTCTGGTTGGTACGATGGGGATTAGAGTTTCTCTTGTTGCTACAATGGAGGTTAGAGTGTCTCTGGTTGGTACGATGGGGTTAGATTTTCTCTTGTTGGTATGACGGGGATTAGAGTTTCTCTGGTTGGTATGACGGGGGATTAGAGTGTCCGGTTGGTATGACGGGGATTAGAGTGTCCGGTTGGTATGACGGGGATTAGAGTGTCCGGTTGGTATGACGGGGGATTAGAGTGTCTCAGGTTGGTATGACGGGGATTAGAGTGTCTCAGGTTGGTATGACGGGGATTAGAGTGTCCGGTTGGTATGACGGGGATTAGAGTGTCTCAGGTTGGTATGACGGGGATTAGAGTGTCCGGTTGGTATGACGGGGATTAGAGTGTCCGGTTGGTATGACGGGGATTAGAGTGTCCGGTTGGTATGACGGGGGATTAGAGTGTCTCAGGTTGGTATGACGGGGATTAGAGTGTCTCAGGTTGGTATGACGGGGATTAGAGTGTCTCAGGTTGGTATGACGGGGTTTAGAGTGTCTCAGGTTGGTATGACGGGGATTAGAGTGTCTCAGGTTGGTATGACGGGGATTAGAGTGTCTCAGGTTGGTATGACGGGGGATTAGAGTGTCCGGTTGGTATGACGGGGATTAGAGTGTCCGGTTGGTATGACGGGGATTAGAGTGTCCGGTTGGTATGACGGGGGATTAGAGTGTCTCAGGTTGGTATGACGGGGATTAGAGTGTCTCAGGTTGGTATGACGGGGATTAGAGTGTCTCAGGTTGGTATGACGGGGTTTAGAGTGTCTCAGGTTGGTATGACGGGGATTAGAGTGTCTCAGGTTGGTATGACGGGGATTAGAGTGTCTCAGGTTGGTATGACGGGGATTAGAGTGTCTCAGGTTGGTATGACGGGGATTAGAGTTTCTCAGGTTGGTATGACGGGGATTAGAGTGTCTCAGGTTGGTATGACGGGGATTAGAGTGTCCGGTTGGTATGACGGGGATTAGAGTGTCCGGTTGGTATGACGGGGATTAGAGTGTCCGGTTGGTATGACGGGGATTAGAGTGTCCGGTTGGTATGACGGGGGATTAGAGTGTCTCAGGTTGGTATGACGGGGATTAGAGTGTCTCAGGTTGGTATGACGGGGATTAGAGTTTCTCAGGTTGGTATGACGGGGATTAGAGTGTCTCAGGTTGGTATGACGGGGATTAGAGTGTCCGGTTGGTATGACGGGGATTAGAGTGTCCGGTTGGTATGACGGGGATTAGAGTGTCCGGTTGGTATGACGGGGATTAGAGTGTCCGGTTGGTATGACGGGGGATTAGAGTGTCTCAGGTTGGTATGACGGGGATTAGAGTGTCTCAGGTTGGTATGACGGGGATTAGAGTTTCTCAGGTTGGTATGACGGGGATTAGAGTGTCTCAGGTTGGTATGACGGGGATTAGAGTGTTTCAGGTTGGTATGACGGGGATTAGAGTGTCCGGTTGGTATGACGGGGATTAGAGTGTCTCAGGTTGGTATGACGGGGATTAGAGTGTCTCAGGTTGGTATGACGGGGATTAGAGTGTCTCAGGTTGGTATGACGGGGATTAGAGTGTCTCAGGTTGGTATGACGGGGATTAGAGTGTCTCAGGTTGGTATGACGGGGATTAGAGTGTCTCAGGTTGGTATGACGGGGATTAGAGTGTCTCAGGTTGGTATGATGGGGATTAGAGTGTCTCAGGTTGGTATGACGGGGATTAGAGTGTCTCAGGTTGGTATGACGGGGATTCGAGTGTCCGGTTGGTATGACGGGGATTAGAGTGTCTCAGGTTGGTATGACGGGGATTAGAGTGTCTCAGGTTGGTATGACGGGGATTAGAGTGTCTCAGGTTGGTATGACGGGGATTAGAGTTTCTCAGGTTGGTATGACGGGGATTAGAGTGTCCGGTTGGTATGACGGGGATTAGAGTGTCCGGTTGGTATGACGGGGATTAGAGTGTCTCAGGTTGGTATGACGGGGATTAGAGTGTCTCAGGTTGGTATGACGGGGATTAGAGTGTCTCAGGTTGGTATGACGGGGATTAGAGTGTCCGGTTGGTATGACGGGGATTAGAGTGTCTCAGGTTGGTATGACGGGGATTAGAGTGTCTCAGGTTGGTATGACGGGGATTAGAGTGTCTCAGGTTGGTATGACGGGGATTAGAGTGTCTCAGGTTGGTATGACGGGGATTAGAGTGTCCGGTTGGTATGACGGGGATTAGAGTGTCTCAGGTCGGTATGACGGGGTTAGAGTGTCTCAGGTTGGTATGATGGGGATTCGAGTGTCTCAGGTTGGTATGACGGGGATTAGAGTGTCCGGTTGGTATGACGGGGATTAGAGTGTCCGGTTGGTATGACGGGGATTAGAGTGTCTCAGGTTGGTATGACGGGGATTAGAGTGTCCGGTTGGTATGACGGGGATTAGAGTGTCCGGTTGGTATGACGGGGGATTAGAGTGTCTCAGGTTGGTATGACGGGGATTAGAGTGTCTCAGGTTGGTATGACGGGGATTAGAGTGTCCGGTTGGTATGACGGGGATTAGAGTGTCTCAGGTTGGTATGACGGGGATTAGAGTGTCTCAGGTTGGTGTGACGGGGATTAGAGTGTCTCAGGTTGGTATGACGGGGATTAGAGTGTCTCAGGTTGGTGTGACGGGGATTAGAGTGTCTCAGGTTGGTATGACGGGGATTAGAGTGTCTCAGGTTGGTATGACGGGGATTAGAGTGTCCGGTTGGTATGACGGGGGATTAGAGTGTCTCAGGTTGGTATGACGGGGATTCGAGTGTCCGGTTGGTATGACGGGGATTCGAGTGTCTCAGGTTGGTATGACGGGGATTAGAGTGTCTCAGGTTGGTATGACGGGGATTAGAGTGTCTCAGGTTGGTATGACGGGGATTAGAGTGTCTCAGTTTGGTATGACGGGGATTAGAGTGTCTCAGGTTGGTATGACGGGGTTTAGAGTGTCTCAGTTTGGTATGACGGGGATTAGAGTGTCTCAGGTTGGTATGACGGGGTTTAGAGTGTCTCAGGTTGGTATGACGGGGATTAGAGTGTCTCAGGTTGGTATGACGGGGTTTAGAGTGTCTCAGGTTGGTATGACGGGGATTAGAGTGTCTCAGGTTGGTATGACGGGGGTTTAGAGTGTCTCAGGTTGGTATGATGGGGATTAGAGTGTCTCAGGTTGGTATGACGGGGTTTATAGTGTCTCAGTTTGGTATGACGGGGATTAGAGTGTCTCAGGTTGGTATGACGGGGTTTAGAGTGTCTCAGGTTGGTATGACGGGGTTTAGAGTGTCTCAGGTTGGTATGACGGGGATTAGAGTGTCTCAGGTTGGTATGACGGGGATTAGAGTGTCTCAGGTTGGTATGACGGGGATTAGAGTGTCTCAGGTTGGTATGACGGGGTTTATAGTGTCCGGTTGGTATGACGGGGTTTAGAGTGTCTCAGGTTGGTATGACGGGGATTAGAGTGTCTCAGGTTGGTATGACGGGGATTAGAGTGTCTCAGGTTGGTATGACGGGGTTTATAGTGTCCGGTTGGTATGACGGGGTTTAGAGTGTCCGGTTGGTATGACGGGGATTAGAGTGTCTCAGGTTGGTATGACGGGGATTAGAGTGTCTCAGGTTGGTATGACGGGGATTAGAGTGTCTCAGGTTGGTATGACGGGGATTAGAGTGTCCGGTTGGTATGACGGGGATTAGAGTGTCTCAGGTTGGTATGACGGGGATTAGAGTGTCCGGTTGGTATGACGGGGATCAGAGTGTCTCAGGTTGGTATGACGGGGATGAGAGTGTCTCAGGTTGGTATGACGGGGATTAGAGTGTCTCAGGTTGGTATGACGGGGATTAGAGTGTCTCAGGTTGGTATGACGGGGATTAGAGTGTCCGGTTGGTATGACGGGGATCAGAGTGTCTCAGGTTGGTATGACGGGGATTAGAGTGTCCGGTTGGTATGACGGGGATCAGAGTGTCTCAGGTTGGTATGACGGGGATGAGAGTGTCTCAGGTTGTTATGACGGGGTTTAGAGTGTCTCAGGTTGGTATGACGGGGGTTTAGAGTGTCTCAGGTTGGTATGACGGGGATTAGAGTGTCTCAGGTTGGTATGACGGGGGTTTAGAGTGTCTCAGGTTGGTATGACGGGGATTAGAGTGTCTCAGGTTGGTATGACGGGGATTAGAGTGTCTCAGGTTGGTATGACGGGGATTAGAGTGTCAGGTTGGTATGACGGGGATTAGAGTGTCTCAGGTTGTTATGACGGGGTTTAGAGTGTCTCAGGTTGGTATGACGGGGATTAGAGTGTCCGGTTGGTATGACGGGGATTAGAGTGTCTCAGGTTGGTATGACGGGGATTAGAGTGTCTCAGGTTGGTATGACGGGGGTTTAGAGTGTCTCAGTTTGGTATGACGGGGATTAGAGTGTCTCAGGTTGGTATGACGGGGGTTTAGAGTGTCTCAGGTTGGTATGACGGGGATTAGAGTGTCTCAGGTTGGTATGACGGGGGTTTAGAGTGTCCGGTTGGTATGACGGGGATTAGAGTGTCTCAGGTTGGTATGACGGGGATTAGAGTGTCTCAGGTTGGTATGACGGGGATTAGAGTGTCTCAGGTTGGTATGACGGGGATTAGAGTGTCCGGTTGGTATGACGGGGATTAGAGTGTCTCAGGTTGGTATGACGGGGTTCAGAGTGTCTCAGGTTGTTATGATGGGGATTCGAGTGTCTCAGGTTGGTATGACGGGGATTAGAGTGTCTCAGGTTGGTATGACGGGGGTTTAGAGTGTCTCAGGTTGGTATGACGGGGATTAGAGTGTCTCAGGTTGGTATGACGGGGGTTTAGAGTGTCTCAGGTTGGTATGACGGGGATTAGAGTGTCTCAGGTTGGTATGACGGGGATTAGAGTGTCTCAGGTTGGTATGACGGGGATTAGAGTGTCTCAGGTTGGTATGACGGGGGTTTAGAGTGTCTCAGGTTGGTATGACGGGGATTAGCGTGTCTCAGGTTGGTATGACGGGGATTAGAGAGTCTCAGGTTGGTATGACGGGGTTTAGAGTGTCTCAGGTTGGTATGACGGGGATGAGAGTGTCTCAGGTTGGTATGACGGGGATTAGAGTGTCTCAGGTTGGTATGACCGGGATTAGAGTGTCTCAGGTTGGTATGACGGGGATTAGAGTGTCTCAGGTTGGTATGACGGGGGTTAGAGTGTCTCAGGTTGGTATGACGGTGATTAGAGTGTCCGGTTGGTATGACGGGGATTAGAGTGTCTCAGGTTGGTATGACGGGGATTAGAGTGTCTCAGGTTGCTATGACGGGGTTTAGAGTGTCTCAGGTTGGTATGACGGGGATTGGAGTGTCTCAGGTTGGTATGACGGGGATTAGAGTGTCTCAGGTTGGTATGACGGGGATTAGAGTGTCTCAGGTTGGTATGACGGGGATTAGAGTGTCTCAGGTTGCTATGACGGGGTTTAGAGTGTCTCAGGTTGGTATGACGGGGATTGGAGTGTCTCAGGTTGGTATGACGGGGATTAGAGTGTCTCAGGTTGGTATGACGGGGATTAGAGTGTCTCAGGTTGGTATGACGGGGTTTAGAGTGTCTCAGGTTGGTATGACGGGGTTTAGAGTGTCTCAGGTTGGTATGACGGGGATTAGAGTGTCTCAGGTTGGTATGACGGGGATTAGAGTGTCTCAGGTTGGTATGACGGGGATTGGAGTGTCTCAGGTTGGTATGACGGGGATTAGAGTGTCTCAGGTTGGTATGACGGGGATTAGAGTGTCTCAGGTTGGTATGACGGGGATTAGAGTGTCCGGTTGGTATGACGGGGATTAGAGTGTCCGGTTGGTATGACGGGGATTAGAGTGTCTCAGGTTGGTATGACGGGGATGAGAGTGTCTCAGGTTGGTATGACGGGGATTAGAGTGTCTCAGGTTGGTATGACGGGGATTAGAGTGTCTCAGGTTGGTATGACGGGGATTAGAGTGTCCGGTTGGTATGACGGGGATTAGAGTGTCTCAGGTTGGTATAACGGGGATTAGAGTGTCTCAGGTTGGTAATACGGGGATTAGAGTGTCTCAGGTTGGTATGACGGGGATTAGAGTGTCTCAGGTTGGTATGACGGGGTTTAGAGTGTCTCAGGTTGGTATAACGGGGATTAGAGTGTCTCAGGTTGGTAATACGGGGATTAGAGTGTCCGGTTGGTATGACGGGGATTAGAGTGTCTCAGGTTGGTATGACGGGGATTGGAGTGTCTCAGGTTGGTATGACGGGGTTTAGAGTGTCCGGTTGGTATGACGGGGATTAGAGTGTCTCAGGTTGGTATGACGGGGATTAGAGTGTCTCAGGTTGGTATGACGGGGATTAGAGTGTCTCAGGTTGGTATGACGGGGATTAGAGTGTCTCAGGTTGTTATGACGGGGATTAGCGTGTCTCAGGTTGGTATGACGGGGATTAGAGTGTCTCAGGTTGGTATGACGGGGATTAGCGTGTCTCAGGTTGGTATGACGGGGATTAGAGTGTCTCAGGTTGTTATGACGGGGATTAGCGTGTCTCAGGTTGGTATGACGGGGATTAGAGTGTCTCAGGTTGGTATGACGGGGATTAGCGTGTCTCAGGTTGGTATGACGGTGTTTAGAGTGTCCCAGGTTGGTATGACGGGGTTTAGAGTGTCCAGTTGGATGACGGGGATTAGAGTGTCTCAGGTTGGTTTGACGGGGATTAGAGTGTCTCAGGTTGGTATGACGGGGATGAGAGTGTCCGGTTGGTATGACGGGGATTAGAGTGTCCGGTTGGTATGATGGGGATTAGAGTGTCTCAGGTTGGTTTGACGGGGATTAGAGTGTCTCAGGTTGGTATGACGGGGATGAGAGTGTCCGGTTGGTATGACGGGGATTAGAGTGTCCGGTTGGTATGACGGGGATTAGAGTGTCTCAGGTTGGTATGACGGGGATTAGAGTGTCTCAGGTTGGTATGACGGGGATTAGAGTGTCCGGTTGGTATGACGGGGATTAGAGTGTCTCAGGTTGGTATGACGGGGATGAGAGTGTCCGGTTGGTATGACGGGGATTAGAGTGTCCGGTTGGTATGACGGGGATTAGAGTGTCTCAGGTTGGTATGACGGGGATTAGAGTGTCTCAGGTTGGTATGACGGGGATTAGAGTGTCCGGTTGGTATGACGGGGATTAGAGTGTCTCAGGTTGGTATGACGGGGATTAGAGTGTCTCAGGTTGGTATGACGGGGATTAGAGTGTCCGGTTGGTATGACGGGGATTAGAGTGTCTCAGGTTGGTATGACGGGGATTAGAGTGTCTCAGGTTGGTATGACGGGGATTAGAGTGTCTCAGGTTGGTATGACGGGGATTAGAGTGTCTCAGGTTGGTATGACGGGGTTAGAGTGTCTCAGGTTGGTATGACGGGGATTAGAGTGTCTCAGGTTTGTATGACGGGGATTAGAGTGTCTCAGGTTGGTATGACGGGGATTAGAGTGTCTCAGGTTGGTATGACGGTGATTAGAGTGTCTCAGGTTGGTATGACGGGGATTAGAGTGTCCGGTTGGTATGACGGGGGTTTAGAGTGTCTCAGGTTGGTATGACGGGGATTGGAGTGTCTCAGGTTGGTATGACGGGGATTAGAGTGTCTCAGGTTGGTATGACGGGGATTAGAGTGTCTCAGGTTGGTATGACGGGGATTAGAGTGTCTCAGGTTTGTATGACGGGGATTAGAGTGTCTCAGGTTGGTATGACGGGGATTAGAGTGTCTCAGGTTGGTATGACGGTGATTAGAGTGTCTCAGGTTGGTATGACGGGGATTAGAGTGTCCGGTTGGTATGACGGGGGTTTAGAGTGTCTCAGGTTGGTATGACGGGGATTGGAGTGTCTCAGGTTGGTATGACGGGGATTAGAGTGTCTCAGGTTGGTATGACGGGGGTTAGAGTGTCCGGTTGGTATGACGGGGATTAGAGTGTCTCAGGTTGGTATGACGGGGATTAGAGTGTCTCAGGTTGGTATGACGGGGTTTAGAGTGTCTCAGGTTGGTATGACGGGGATTAGAGTGTCTCAGGTTGGTATGACGGGGATTAGAGTGTCTCAGGTTGGTATGACGGGGATTAGAGTGTCTCAGGTTGGTATGACGGGGATTAGAGTGTCTCAGGTTGGTATGACGGGGGTTAGAGTGTCTCAGGTTGGTATGACGGTGATTAGAGTGTCCGGTTGGTATGACGGGGATTAGAGTGTCTCAGGTTGGTATGACGGGGATTAGAGTGTCCGGTTGTTATGACGGGGATTAGAGTGTCTCAGGTTGGTATGACGGGGATTCGAGTGTCTCAGGTTGGTATGACGGGGATTAGAGTGTCTCAGGTTGGTATGACGGGGATTAGAGTGTCTCAGGTTGGTATGACGGGGTTTAGAGTGTCTCAGGTTGGTATGACGGGGATTGGAGTGTCTCAGGTTGGTATGACGGGGATTAGAGTGTCTCAGGTTGGTATGACGGGGTTTAGAGTGTCTCAGGTTGGTATGACGGGGTTTAGAGTGTCTCAGGTTGGTATGACGGGGATTAGAGTGTCTCAGGTTGGTATGACGGGGATTAGAGTGTCTCAGGTTGGTATGACGGGGATGAGAGTGTCTCAGGTTGGTATGACGGGGATTAGAGTGTCCGGTTGGTATGACGGGGATTAGAGTGTCCGGTTGGTATGACGGGGATGAGAGTGTCTCAGGTTGGTATGACGGGGATTAGAGTGTCCGGTTGGTATGATGGGGATGAGAGTGTCTCAGGTCGGTATGACGGGGATGAGAGTGTCTCAGGTCGGTATGACGGGGATTAGAGTGTCCGGTTGGTATGACGGGGATTAGAGTGTCCGGTTGGTATGATGGGGATGAGAGTGTCTCAGGTCGGTATGACGGGGATTAGAGTGTCTCAGGTTGGTATGACGGGGGTTAGAGTGTCTCAGGTTGGTATGACGGGGATTAGAGTGTCTCAGGTCGGTATGACGGGGATTAGAGTGTCTCAGGTTGGTATGACGGGGATTAGAGTGTCTCAGGTTGGTATGACGGGGATTAGAGTGTCTCAGGTTGGTATGACGGGGATTAGAGTGTCTCAGGTCGGTATGACGGGGATTAGAGTGTCTCAGGTCGGTATGACGGGGATTAGAGTGTCTCAGGTTGGTATGACGGGGGTTAGAGTGTCTCAGGTTGGTATGACGGGGATGAGAGTGTCTCAGGTTGGTATGACGGGGTTTAGAGTGTCCCAGGTTGGTATGACGGGGATTAGAGTGTCTCAGGTCGGTATGACGGGGATTAGAGTGTCTCAGGTTGGTATGACGGGGGTTAGAGTGTCTCAGGTTGGTATGACGGGGATTAGAGTGTCCGGTTGGTGTGACGGGGATTAGAGTGTCTCAGGTTGGTATGACGGGGGTTAGAGTGTCTCAGGTTGGTATGACGGGGATTAGAGTGTCTCAGGTTGGTATGACGGGGATTAGAGTGTCTCAGGTTGGTATGACGGGGATTAGAGTGTCTCAGGTCGGTATGACGGGGATTAGAGTGTCTCAGGTCGGTATGACGGGGATTAGAGTGTCTCAGGTTGGTATGACGGGGGTTAGAGTGTCTCAGGTTGGTATGACGGGGATGAGAGTGTCTCAGGTTGGTATGACGGGGTTTAGAGTGTCCCAGGTTGGTATGACGGGGATTAGAGTGTCTCAGGTCGGTATGACGGGGATTAGAGTGTCTCAGGTTGGTATGACGGGGGTTAGAGTGTCTCAGGTTGGTATGACGGGGATTAGAGTGTCCGGTTGGTGTGACGGGGATTAGAGTGTCTCAGGTTGGTATGACGGGGTTAGAGTGTCTCAGGTTGGTATGACGGGGATTAGAGTGTCTCAGGTTGGTATGACGGGGATTAGAGTGTCTCAGGTTGGTATGACGGGGATTAGAGTGTCTCAGGTTGGTATGACGGGGATTAGAGTGTCTCAGGTTGGTATGACGAGGATTAGAGTGTCTCAGGTTGGTATGACGGGGATTAGAGTGTCTCAGGTTGGTATGACGGGGATTAGAGTGTCTCAGGTTGGTATGACGGGGATGAGAGTGTCTCAGGTTGGTATGACGGGGATTAGAGTGTCTCAGGTTGGTATGACGGGGATTAGAGTGTCTCAGGTTGGTATGACGAGGATTAGAGTGTCTCAGGTTGGTATGACGGGGATTAGAGTGTCTCAGGTTGGTATGACGGGGATTAGAGTGTCTCAGGTTGGTATGACGGGGATTAGAGTGTCCGGTTGGTATGACGGGGATTAGAGTGTCCGGTTGGTATGACGGGGATTAGAGTGTCTCAGGTTGGTATGACGGGGATGAGAGTGTCTCAGGTTGGTATGACGGGGATTAGAGTGTCTCAGGTTGGTATGACGGGGATTAGAGTGTCTCAGGTTGGTATGACGGGGATGAGAGTGTCCGGTTGGTATGACGGGGATTAGAGTGTCCGGTTGGTATGACGGGGATTAGAGTGTCTCAGGTTGGTATGACGGGGATTAGAGTGTCTCAGGTTGGTATGACGGGGGTTTAGAGTGTCTCAGGTTGGTATGACGGGGATTAGAGTGTCTCAGGTTGGTATGACGGGGGTTTAGAGTGTCTCAGGTTGGTATGACGGGGATTAGAGTGTCTCAGGTTGGTATGACGGGGATTAGAGTGTCTCAGGTTGGTATGACGGGGGTTTAGAGTGTCTCAGGTTGGTATGACGGGGATTAGAGTGTCTCAGGTTGGTATGACGGGGATTAGAGTGTCCGGTTGGTGTGACGGGGATTAGAGTGTCTCAGGTTGGTATGACGGGGGTTTAGAGTGTCTCAGGTTGGTATGACGGGGCTTTAGAGTGTCTCAGGTTGGTATGACGGGGATTAGAGTGTCTCAGGTTGGTATGACGGGGATTAGAGTGTCTCAGGTTGGTATGACGGTGATTAGAGTGTCTCAGGTTGGTATGACGGGGATTAGAGTGTCTCAGGTTGGTATGACGGGGATTAGAGAGTCTCAGGTTGGTATGACGGGGTTTAGAGTGTCTCAGGTTGGTATGACGGGGATGAGAGTGTCTCAGGTTGGTATGACGGGGATTAGAGTGTCTCAGGTTGGTATGACGGGGATTAGAGTGTCTCAGGTTGGTATGACGGGGTTAGAGTGTCTCAGGTTGGTATGACGGGGATTAGAGTGTCTCAGGTTGGTATGACGGGGGTTAGAGTGTCTCAGGTTGGTATGACGGTGATTAGAGTGTCTCAGGTTGGTATGACGGGGATTAGAGTGTCTCAGGTTGGTATGACGGGGATTAGAGTGTCTCAGGTTGGTATGACGGGGATTAGAGTGTCCGGTTGGTATGACGGGGATTAGAGTGTCTCAGGTTGGTATGACGGGGATTAGAGTGTCCGGTTGTTATGACGGGGATTAGAGTGTCTCAGGTTGGTATGACGGGGATTGGAGTGTCTCAGGTTGGTATGACGGGGATTAGAGTGTCTCAGGTTGGTATGACGGGGATTGGAGTGTCTCAGGTTGGTATGACGGGGATTAGAGTGTCTCAGGTTGGTATGACGGGGTTTAGAGTGTCTCAGGTTGGTATGACGGGGATTAGAGTGTCTCAGGTTGGTATGACGGGGATTAGAGTGTCCGGTTGTTATGACGGGGTTTAGAGTGTCTCAGGTTGGTATGACGGGGTTTAGAGTGTCTCAGGTTGGTATGACGGGGTTTAGAGTGTCCGGTTGGTATGACGGGGATTAGAGTGTCTCAGGTTGGTATGACGGGGATTAGAGTGTCTCAGGTTGGTATGACGGGGATTAGAGTGTCTCAGGTTGGTATGACGGGGATTAGAGTGTCTCAGGTTGGTATGACGGGGATTAGAGTGTCTCAGGTTGGTATGATGGGGATTAGAGTGTCTCAGGTTGGTATGACGGGGATTAGAGTGTCTCAGGTTGGTATGACGGGGATTAGAGTGTCTCAGGTTGGTATGACGGGGATTAGAGTGTCTCAGGTTGGTATGACGGGGATTAGAGTGTCTCAGGTTGGTATGACGGGGATTAGAGTGTCTCAGGTTGTTATGACGGGGATTAGAGTGTCTCAGGTTGGTATGACGGGGATTAGAGTGTCTCAGGTTGGTATGACGGGGTTTAGAGTGTCTAAGGTTGGTATGACGGGGTTTAGAGTGTCTCAGGTTGGTATGACGGGGATTAGAGTGTCTCAGGTTGGTATGACGGGGATTAGAGTGTCCGGTTGGTATGACGGGGATTAGAGTGTCCGGTTGGTATGACGGGGATTAGAGTGTCTCAGGTTGGTATGACGGGGATGAGAGTGTCTCAGGTTGGTATGACGGGGATTAGAGTGTCTCAGGTTGGTATGACGGGGATTAGAGTGTCTCAGGTTGGTATGACGGGGATTAGAGTGTCCGGTTGGTATGACGGGGATTAGAGTGTCCGGTTGGTATGACGGGGATTAGAGTGTCTCAGGTTGGTATGACGGGGATTAGAGTGTCTCAGGTTGGTATGACGGGGTTTAGAGTGTCTCAGGTTGGTATGACGGGGTTTAGAGTGTCTCAGGTTGGTATAACGGGGATGAGAGTGTCTCAGGTTGGTATGACGGGGTTTAGAGTGTCTCAGGTTGGTATGACGGGGATTAGAGTGTCTCAGGTTGGTATGACGGGGATTAGAGTGTCTCAGGTTGGTATGACGGGGTTTAGAGTGTCTCAGGTTGGTAATACGGGGATTAGAGTGTCCGGTTGGTATGACGGGGATTAGAGTGTCTCAGGTTGGTATGACGGGGTTTAGAGTGTCTCAGGTTGGTATGACGGGGATTAGAGTGTCTCAGGTTGGTATGACGGGGATTAGAGTGTCTCAGGTTGGTATGATGGGGATTAGAGTGTCTCAGGTTGGTATGACGGGGATTAGAGTGTCTCAGGTTGGTATGACGGGGATTGGAGTGTCTCAGGTTGGTATGACGGGGTTTAGAGTGTCCGGTTGGTATGACGGGGATTAGAGTGTCTCAGGTTGGTATGACGGGGATTAGAGTGTCCGGTTGGTATGACGGGGATTAGAGTGTCTCAGGTTGGTATGACGGGGATTAGAGTGTCTCAGGTTGGTATGACGGGGATTAGAGTGTCTCAGGTTGGTATGACGGGGTTTAGAGTGTCCAGTTGGATGACGGGGATTAGAGTGTCTCAGGTTGGTATGACGGGGACTAGAGTGTCCGGTTGGTAAGATGGGGATTAGAGTGTCTCAGGTTGGTATGACGGGGATTAGAGTGTCTCAGGTTGGTATGACGGGGATTAGAGTGTCTCAGGTTGGTATGACGGGGATTCGAGTGTCTCAGGTTGGTATGACGGGGATTAGAGTGTCCGGTTGGTATGACGGGGGTTTAGAGTGTCCGGTTGGTTTGACGGGGATTAGAGTGTCTCAGGTTGGTATGACGGGGATTAGAGTGTCCGGTTGGTTTGACGGGGATTAGAGTGTCTCAGGTTGGTATGACGGGGGTTTAGAGTGTCCGGTTGGTTTGACGGGGATTAGAGTGTCTCAGGTTGGTATGACGGGGGTTTAGAGTGTCACAGGTTGGTATGACGGGGATTAGAGTGTCTCAGGTTGTTATGACGGGGATTAGAGTGTCCGGTTGGTATGACGGGGATTAGAGTGTCTCAGGTTGGTATGACGGGGATTAGAGTGTCTCAGGTTGGTATGACGGGGATTAGAGTGTCCGGTTGGTATGACGGGGATTAGAGTGTCTCAGGTTGGTATGACGGGGATTAGAGTGTCTCAGGTTGGTATGACGGGGATTAGAGTGTCTCAGGTTGGTATGACGGGGATTAGAGTGTCTCAGGTTGGTATGACGGGGATTAGAGTGTCTCAGGTTGGTATGACGAGGTTTAGAGTGTCTCAGGTTGGTATGACGGGGATGCGAGTGTCCGGTTGGTATGATGGGGATTGGAGTGTCTCAGGTTGGTATGACGGGGATTAGAGTGTCCGGTTGGTATGACGGGGATTAGAGTGTCTCAGGTTGGTATGACGGGGATTAGAGTGTCTCAGGTTGGTATGACGGGGATTAGAGTGTCTCAGGTTGGTATGACGGGGATTAGAGTGTCCGGTTGGTATGACGGGGATTAGAGTGTCTCAGGTTGGTATGACGGGGATTAGAGTGTCTCAGGTTGGTATGACGGGGATTAGAGTGTCTCAGGTTGGTATGACGGGGATTAGAGTGTCTCAGGTTGGTATGACGGGGATTAGAGTGTCTCAGGTTGGTATGACGGGGATTAGAGTGTCTCAGGTTGGTATGACGGGGATTAGAGTGTCTCAGGTTGGTATGACGGGGTTTAGAGTGTCTCAGGTTGGTATGACGGGGATTCGAGTGTCTCAGGTTGGTATGATGGGGATTAGAGTGTCTCAGGTTGGTATGACGGGGATTAGAGTGTCTCAGGTTGGTATGACGGGGATGAGAGTGTCCGGTTGGTATGACGGGGATTAGAGTGTCCGGTTGGTATGACGGGGATTAGAGTGTCTCAGGTTGGTATGACGGGGATTAGAGTGTCTCAGGTTGGTATGACGGGGATTAGAGTGTCCGGTTGGTATGACGGGGATTAGAGTGTCTCAGGTTGGTATGACGGGGATTAGAGTGTCTCAGGTTGGTATGACGGGGTTTAGAGTGTCTCAGGTTGGTATGACGGGGATTAGAGTGTCTCAGGTTGGTATGACGGGGATTAGAGTGTCTCAGGTTGGTATGACGGGGATTAGAGTGTCTCAGGTTGGTATGACGGGGATTAGAGTGTCTCAGGTTGGTATGACGGGGATTCGAGCGTCTCAGGTTGGTATGACGGGATTTAGAGTGTCTCAGGTTGGTATGAAGGGGGATTAGAGTGTCCGGTTGGTATGACGGGGGTTTAGAGTGTCTCAGGTTGGTATGACGGGGATTAGAGTGTCCGGTTGGTATGACGGGGGTTTAGAGTGTCTCAGGTTGGTATGACGGGGTTTAGAGTGTCCGGTTGGTATGACGGGGATTAGAGTGTCTCAGGTTGGTATGACGGGGATTAGAGTGTCTCAGGTCGGTATGACGGGGATTCGAGTGTCTCAGGTTGGTATGACGGGGATTAGAGTGTCTCAGGTTGGTATGACGGGGATTAGAGTGTCTCAGGTTGGTATGACGGGGGTTAGAGTGTCTCAGGTTGGTATGACGGGGATTAGAGTGTCTCAGGTTGGTATGACGGGGATTAGAGTGTCTCAGGTTGGTATGACGGGGTTTAGAGTGTCTCAGGTTGGTATGACGGGGATTAGAGTGTCTCAGGTTGGTATGACGGGGTTTAGAGTGTCTCAGGTTGGTATGACGGGGATTAGAGTGTCTCAGGTTGGTATGACGGGGTTTAGAGTGTTTCAGGTTGGTATGACGGGGATTAGAGTGTCTCAGGTTGGTATGACGGGGATTAGAGTGTCTCAGGTTGGTATGACGGGGTTTATAGTGTCCGGTTGGTATGACGGGGTTTAGAGTGTCTCAGGTTGGTATGACGGGGTTTAGAGTGTCCGGTTGGTATGACGGGGATTAGAGTGTCTCAGGTTGGTATGACGGGGATTAGAGTGTCTCAGGTTGGTATGACGGGGATTAGAGTGTCCGGTTGGTATGACGGGGATTAGAGTGTCCGGTTGGTATGACGGGGATTAGAGTGTCTCAGGTTGGTATGACGGGGATTAGAGTGTCTCAGGTTGGTATGACGGGGTTTAGAGTGTCCGGTTGGTATGACGGGGATTAGAGTGTCTCAGGTTGGTATGACGGGGATTAGAGTGTCTCAGGTTGGTATGACGGGGATTAGAGTGTCTCAGGTTGGTATGACGGGGATCAGAGTGTCTCAGGTTGGTATGACGGGGATTAGAGTGTCTCAGGTTGTTATGACGGGGTTTAGAGTGTCCGGTTGGTATGACGGGGATGAGAGTGTCTCAGGTTGTTATGACGGGGTTTAGAGTGTCCGGTTGGTATGACGGGGGTTTAGAGTGTCTCAGGTTGGTATGACGGGGATTAGAGTGTCTCAGGTTGGTATGACGGGGATTAGAGTGTCTCAGGTTGGTATGACGGGGATGAGAGTGTCTCAGGTTGGTATGACGGGGATGAGAGTGTCTCAGGTTGTTATGACGGGGTTTAGAGTGTCTCAGGTTGGTATGACGGGGATTAGAGTGTCTCAGGTTGGTATGACGGGGATTAGAGTGTCTCAGGTTGGTATGACGGGGATTAGAGTGTCTCAGGTTGGTATGACGGGGATGAGAGTGTCTCAGGTTGTTATGACGGGGGTTTAGAGTGTCTCAGGTTGGTATGACGGGGATTAGAGTGTCTCAGGTTGGTATGACGGGGATTAGAGTGTCTCAGGTTGGTATGACGGGGATTAGAGTGTCTCAGGTTGGTATGACGGGGATGAGAGTGTCTCAGGTTGGTATGACGGGGATGAGAGTGTCTCAGGTTGTTATGACGGGGTTTAGAGTGTCTCAGGTTGGTATGACGGGGATTAGAGTGTCCGGTTGGTATGACGGGGGATTAGAGTGTCCGGTTGGTATGACGGGGATTGGAGTGTTTCAGGTTGGTATGACGGGGATTAGAGTGTCCGGTTGGTATGACGGGGATTAGAGTGTCTCAGGTTGGTATGACGGGGATTAGAGTGTCTCAGGTTGGTATGACGGGGATTAGAGTGTCTCAGGTTGGTATGACGGGGATTAGAGTGTCTCAGGTTGGTATGACGGGGATTAGAGTGTCTCAGGTTGGTATGACGGGGATTAGAGTGTCTCAGGTTGGTATGACGGGGTTTAGAGTGTCTCAGTTTGGTATGACGGGGATTAGAGTGTCTCAGGTTGGTATGACGGGGGTTAGAGTGTCCGGTTGGTATGACGGGGATTAGAGTGTCTCAGGTTGGTATGACGGGGATTAGAGTGTCCGGTTGGTATGACGGGGATTAGAGTGTCTCAGGTTGGTATGACGGGGATTAGAGTGTCTCAGGTTGGTATGACGGGGTTTAGAGTGTCTCAGGTTGGTATGACGGGGATTAGAGTGTCTCAGGTTGGTATGACGGGGATTAGAGTGTCTCAGGTTGGTATGACGGGGATTAGAGTGTCTCAGGTTGGTATGACGGGGATTAGAGTGTCTCAGGTTGGTATGACGGGGATTAGAGTGTCTCAGGTTGGTATGACGGGGATTAGAGTGTCTCAGGTTGGTATGACGGGGATTAGAGTGTCTCAGGTTGGTATGACGGGGATTAGCGTGTCTCAGGTTGGTATGACGGGGATTAGAGTGTCTCAGGTTGGTATGACGGGGATTAGAGTGTCTCAGGTTGGTATGACGGGGATTAGAGTGTCTCAGGTTGGTATGACGGGGATGAGAGTGTCTCAGGTTGGTATGACGGGGATTAGAGTGTCTCAGGTTGGTATGACCGGGATTAGAGTGTCTCAGGTTGGTATGACGGGGATTAGAGTGTCTCAGGTTGGTATGACGGGGGTTTAGAGTGTCTCAGGTTGGTATGACGGGGATTAGAGTGTCTCAGGTTGGTATGACGGGGGTTTAGAGTGTCTCAGGTTGGTATGACGGGGATTAGCGTGTCTCAGGTTGGTATGACGGGGATTAGAGAGTCTCAGGTTGGTATGACGGGGTTTAGAGTGTCTCAGGTTGGTATGACGGGGATGAGAGTGTCTCAGGTTGGTATGACGGGGATTAGAGTGTCTCAGGTTGGTATGACCGGGATTAGAGTGTCTCAGGTTGGTATGACGGGGATTAGAGTGTCTCAGGTTGGTATGACGGGGGTTAGAGTGTCTCAGGTTGGTATGACGGTGATTAGAGTGTCCGGTTGGTATGACGGGGATTAGAGTGTCTCAGGTTGGTATGACGGGGATTAGAGTGTCTCAGGTTGGTATGACGGGGATTAGAGTGTCCGGTTGGTATGACGGGGATTAGAGTGTCTCAGGTTGGTATGACGGGGATTAGAGTGTCCGGTTGTTATGACGGGGATTAGAGTGTCTCAGGTTGGTATGACGGGGATTAGAGTGTCTCAGGTTGGTATGACGGGGTTTAGAGTGTCCGGTTGGTATGACGGGGATTAGAGTGTCTCAGGTTGGTATGACGGGGATTAGAGTGTCCGGTTGTTATGACGGGGATTAGAGTGTCTCAGGTTGGTATGACGGGGATTGGAGTGTCTCAGGTTGGTATGACGGGGATTAGAGTGTCTCAGGTTGGTATGACGGGGATTAGAGTGTCTCAGGTTGGTATGACGGGGATTAGAGTGTCTCAGGTTGGTATGACGGGGATTAGAGTGTCTCAGGTTGGTATGACGGGGATTAGAGTGTCTCAGGTTGGTATGACGGGGATTAGAGTGTCTCAGGTTGGTATGACGGGGTTTAGAGTGTCTCAGGTTGGTATGACGGGGTTTAGAGTGTCTCAGGTTGGTATGACGGGGATTAGAGTGTCTCAGGTTGGTATGACGGGGATTAGAGTGTCCGGTTGGTATGACGGGGATTAGAGTGTCCGGTTGGTATGACGGGGATTAGAGTGTCTCAGGTTGGTATGACGGGGATGAGAGTGTCTCAGGTTGGTATGACGGGGATTAGAGTGTCTCAGGTTGGTATGACGGGGATTAGAGTGTCTCAGGTTGGTATGACGGGGATTAGAGTGTCCGGTTGGTATGACGGGGATTAGAGTGTCCGGTCGGTATGACGGGGATTAGAGTGTCTCAGGTTGGTATGACGGGGATGAGAGTGTCTCAGGTTGGTATGACGGGGATTAGAGTGTCTCAGGTTGGTATGACGGGGTTTAGAGTGTCTCAGGTTGGTATGACGGGTTTTAGAGTGTCTCAGGTTGGTATAACGGGGATTAGAGTGTCTCAGGTTGGTAATACGGGGATTAGAGTGTCCGGTTGGTATGACGGGGATTAGAGTGTCTCAGGTTGGTATGACGGGGATTAGAGTGTCCGGTTGGTATGACGGGGATTAGAGTGTCTCAGGTTGGTATGACGGGGATTAGAGTGTCTCAGGTTGGTATGACGGGGTTTAGAGTGTCCGGTTGGTATGACGGGGATTAGAGTGTCTCAGGTTGGTATGACGGGGATTAGAGTGTCTCAGGTTGGTATGACGGGGATTAGAGTGTCTCAGGTTGGTATGACGGGGATTAGAGTGTCTCAGGTTGGTATGACGGGGATTAGAGTGTCTCAGGTTGGTATGACGGTGTTTAGAGTGTCCCAGGTTGGTATGACGGGGTTTAGAGTGTCCAGTTGGATGACGGGGATTAGAGTGTCTCAGGTTGGTATGACGGGGACTAGAGTGTCCGGTTGGTATGATGGGGATGAGAGTGTCTCAGGTTGGTATGACGGGGATTAGAGTGTCTCAGGTTGGTATGACGGGGATTAGAGTGTCTCAGGTTGGTATGACGGGGATTCGAGTGTCTCAGGTTGGTATGACGGGGATTAGAGTGTCCGGTTGGTATGACGGGGGTTTAGAGTGTCCGGTTGGTTTGACGGGGATTAGAGTGTCTCAGGTTGGTATGACGGGGATTAGAGTGTCCGGTTGGTATGAAGGGGATTAGAGTGTCTCAGGTTGGTATGACGGGGGTTTAGAGTGTCTCAGGTTGGTATGACGGGGATTAGAGTGTCTCAGGTTGGTATGACGGGGGTTTAGAGTGTCTCAGGTTGGTATGACGGGGATTAGCGTGTCTCAGGTTGGTATGACGGGGATTAGAGAGTCTCAGGTTGGTATGACGGGGTTTAGAGTGTCTCAGGTTGGTATGACGGGGATGAGAGTGTCTCAGGTTGGTATGACGGGGATTAGAGTGTCTCAGGTTGGTATGACCGGGATTAGAGTGTCTCAGGTTGGTATGACGGGGATTAGAGTGTCTCAGGTTGGTATGACGGGGGTTAGAGTGTCTCAGGTTGGTATGACGGTGATTAGAGTGTCCGGTTGGTATGACGGGGATTAGAGTGTCTCAGGTTGGTATGACGGGGATTAGAGTGTCCGGTTGTTATGACGGGGATTAGAGTGTCTCAGGTTGGTATGACGGGGATTAGAGTGTCTCAGGTTGGTATGACGGGGATTAGAGTGTCTCAGGTTGGTATGACGGGGATTAGAGTGTCTCAGGTTGGTATGACGGGGATTAGAGTGTCTCAGGTTGGTATGACGGGGATTAGGGTGTCTCAGGTTGGTATGACGGGGATTAGAGTGTCTCAGGTTGGTATGACGGGGATTAGAGTGTCTCAGGTTGGTATGACGGGGATTAGAGTGTCTCAGGTTGGTATGACGGGGATTAGAGTGTCTCAGGTTGGTATGACGGGGATTCGAGTGTCTCAGGTTGGTATGACGGGGATTGGAGTGTCTCAGGTTGGTATGACGGGGATTAGAGTGTCTCAGGTTGGTATGACGGGGATTAGAGTGTCTCAGGTTGGTATGACGGGTTTTAGAGTGTCTCAGGTTGGTATGACGGGGATTAGAGTGTCTCAGGTTGGTATGACGGGGTTTAGAGTGTCTCAGGTTGGTATGACGGGTTTTAGAGTGTCTCAGGTTGGTATGACGGGGTTTAGAGTGTCTCAGGTTGGTATGACGGGTTTTAGAGTGTCTCAGGTTGGTATGACGGGGATTAGAGTGTCCGGTTGGTATGACGGGGATTAGAGTGTCCGGTTGGTATGACGGGGATTAGAGTGTCTCAGGTTGGTATGACGGGGATTAGAGTGTCTCAGGTTGGTATGACGGGGTTTAGAGTGTCTCAGGTTGGTATGACGGGTTTTAGAGTGTCTCAGGTTGGTATGACGGGGATTAGAGTGTCCGGTTGGTATGACGGGGATTAGAGTGTCCGGTTGGTATGACGGGGATTAGAGTGTCTCAGGTTGGTATGACGGGGACTAGAGTGTCCGGTTGGTATGATGGGGATTAGAGTGTCTCAGGTTGGTATGACGGGGATTCGAGTGTCTCAGGTTGGTATGACGGGGATTAGAGTGTCCGGTTGGTATGACGGGGGTTTAGAGTGTCCGGTTGGTTTGACGGGGATTAGAGTGTCTCAGGTTGGTATGACGGGGATTAGAGTGTCCGGTTGGTATGAAGGGGATTAGAGTGTCCGGTTGGTATGACGGGGATTAGAGTGTCTCAGGTTGGTATGACGGGGATTAGAGTGTCTCAGGTTGGTATGACGGGGATTAGAGTGTCCGGTTGGTATGACGGGGATTAGAGTGTCTCAGGTTGGTATGACGGGGATTAGAGTGTCTCAGGTTGGTATGACGGGGATTAGAGTGTCTCAGGTTGGTATGACGGGGATTAGAGTGTCTCAGGTTGGTATGACGGGGTTAGAGTGTCTCAGGTTGGTATGACGGGGATTAGAGTGTCTCAGGTTTGTATGACGGGGATTAGAGTGTCTCAGGTTGGTATGACGGGGATTAGAGTGTCTCAGGTTGGTATGACAGGGTTTAGAGTGTCTCAGGTTGGTATGACGGGGATGAGAGTGTCTCAGGTTGGTATGACGGGGATTAGAGTGTCTCAGTTTGGTATGACGGGGATTAGAGTGTCTCAGGTTGGTATGACGGGGATTAGAGTGTCTCAGGTTGGTATGACGGGGATTAGAGTGTCTCAGGTTGGTATGACGGGGATTAGAGTGTCTCAGGTTGGTATGACGGGGATTAGAGTGTCTCAGGTTGGTATGACGGGGATTAGAGTGTCTCAGGTTGGTATGACGGGGGTTAGAGTGTCCGGTTGGTATGACGGGGATTAGAGTGTCTCAGGTTGGTATGACGGGGATTAGAGTGTCTCAGGTTGGTATGACGGGGGTTTAGAGTGTCTCAGGTTGGTATGACGGGGATTAGAGTGTCTCAGGTTGGTATGACGGGGGTTTAGAGTGTCTCAGGTTGGTATGACGGGGGTTAGAGTGTCTCAGGTTGGTATGACGGGGATTAGAGTGTCTCAGGTTGGTATGACGGGGATTAGAGTGTCTCAGGTTGGTATGACGGGGATTAGAGTGTCTCAGGTTGGTATGACGGGGTTAGAGTGTCTCAGGTTGGTATGACGGGGATTAGAGTGTCTCAGGTTTGTATGACGGGGATTAGAGTGTCTCAGGTTGGTATGACGGGGATTAGAGTGTCTCAGGTTGGTATGACAGGGTTTAGAGTGTCTCAGGTTGGTATGACGGGGATGAGAGTGTCTCAGGTTGGTATGACGGGGATTAGAGTGTCTCAGTTTGGTATGACGGGGATTAGAGTGTCTCAGGTTGGTATGACGGGGATTAGAGTGTCTCCGGTTGGTATGACGGGGATTAGAGTGTCTCAGGTTGGTATGACGGGGATTAGAGTGTCTCAGGTTGGTATGACGGGGATTAGAGTGTCTCAGGTTGGTATGACGGGGATTAGAGTGTCTCAGGTTGGTATGACGGGGGTTAGAGTGTCCGGTTGGTATGACGGGGATTAGAGTGTCTCAGGTTGGTATGACGGGGATTAGAGTGTCTCAGGTTGGTATGACGGGGGTTTAGAGTGTCTCAGGTTGGTATGACGGGGATTAGAGTGTCTCAGGTTGGTATGACGGGGGTTTAGAGTGTCTCAGGTTGGTATGACGGGGGTTAGAGTGTCTCAGGTTGGCATGACGGGGATTAGAGTGTCTCAGGTTGGTATGACGGGGATTAGAGTGTCTCAGGTTGGTATGACGGGGATTAGAGTGTCTCAGGTTGGTATGACGGGGATTAGAGTGTCTCAGGTTGGTATGACGGGGATTAGAGTGTCTCAGGTTGGTATGACGGGGTTAGAGTGTCTCAGGTTGGTATGACGGGGATTAGAGTGTCTCAGGTTGGTATGACGGGGATTAGAGTGTCTCAGGTTGGTATGACGGGGATTAGAGTGTCTCAGGTTGGTATGACGGGGATTAGAGTGTCTCAGGTTGGTATGACGGGGATTAGAGTGTCTCAGGTTGGTATGACGGGGATTAGAGTGTCTCAGGTTGGTATGACGGGGATTAGAGTGTCTCAGGTTGGTATGACGGGGTTAGAGTGTCTCAGGTTGGTATGACGGGGATTAGAGTGTCTCAGGTTGGTATGACGGGGATTAGAGTGTCTCAGGTTGGTATGACGGGGATTAGAGTGTCTCAGGTTGGTATGACGGGGATTAGAGTGTCTCAGGTTGGTATGACGGGGGTTAGAGTGTCTCAGGTTGGTATGACGGGGATTAGAGTGTCCGGTTGGTATGACGGTGATTAGAGTGTCCGGTTGGTATGACGGGGATTAGAGTGTCTCAGGTTGGTATGACGGGGATTAGAGTGTCCGGTTGTTATGACGGGGATTAGAGTGTCTCAGGTTGGTATGACGGGGATTAGAGTGTCTCAGGTTGGTATGACGGGGATTAGAGTGTCTCAGGTTGGTATGACGGGGATTAGAGTGTCTCAGGTTGGTATGACGGGGATTAGAGTGTCTCAGGTTGGTATGACGGGGATTAGAGTGTCTCAGGTTGGTATGACGGGGATTAGAGTGTCTCAGGTTGGTATGACGGGGATTAGAGTGTCTCAGGTTGGTATGACGGGGATTAGAGTGTCCGGTTGGTATGACGGGGATTAGAGTGTCTCAGGTTGGTATGACGGGGATTAGAGTGTCTCAGGTTGGTATGACGGGGATTAGAGTGTCTCAGGTTGGTATGACGGGGTTTAGAGTGTCTCAGGTTGGTATGACGGGGTTTAGAGTGTCTCAGGTTGGTATGACGGGGATTAGAGTGTCTCAGGTTGGTATGACGGGGATTAGAGTGTCCGGTTGGTATGACGGGGATTAGAGTGTCCGGTTGGTATGACGGGGATTAGAGTGTCTCAGGTTGGTATGACGGGGATGAGAGTGTCTCAGGTTGGTATGACGGGGATTAGAGTGTCTCAGGTTGGTATGACGGGGATTAGAGTGTCTCAGGTTGGTATGACGGGGATTAGAGTGTCCGGTTGGTATGACGGGGATTAGAGTGTCCGGTTGGTATGACGGGGATTAGAGTGTCTCAGGTTGGTATGACGGGGATGAGAGTGTCTCAGGTTGGTATGACGGGGATTAGAGTGTCTCAGGTTGGTATGACGGGGTTTAGAGTGTCTCAGGTTGGTATGACGGGGTTTAGAGTGTCTCAGGTTGGTATAACGGGGATTAGAGTGTCTCAGGTTGGTAATACGGGGATTAGAGTGTCCGGTTGGTATGACGGGGATTAGAGTGTCTCAGGTTGGTATGACGGGGATTAGAGTGTCTCAGGTTGGTATGACGGGGATTAGAGTGTCTCAGGTTGGTATGACGGGGTTTAGAGTGTCCAGTTGGATGACGGGGATTAGAGTGTCTCAGGTTGGTATGACGGGGATTAGAGTGTCTCAGGTTGGTATGACGGGGATTAGAGTGTCTCAGGTTGGTATGACGGGGATTAGAGTGTCTCAGGTTGGTATGACGGGGATTAGAGTGTCTCAGGTTGGTATGACGGGGATTAGAGTGTCCGGTTGGTATGACGGGGATTAGAGTGTCTCAGGTTGGTATGACGGGGATTCGAGTGTCTCAGGTTGGTATGACGGGGATTAGAGTGTCTCAGGTTGGTATGACGGGGATTAGAGTGTCTCAGGTTGGTATGACGGGGATTAGAGTGTCTCAGGTTGGTATGACGGGGATTAGAGTGTCCGGTTGGTATGACGGGGATTAGAGTGTCTCAGGTTGGTATGACGGGGATTAGAGTGTCTCAGGTTGGTATGACGGGGATTAGAGTGTCTCAGGTTGGTATGACGGGGTTTAGAGTGTCTCAGGTTGGTATGACGGGGTTTAGAGTGTCTCAGGTTGGTATGACGGGGATTAGAGTGTCTCAGGTTGGTATGACGGGGATTAGAGTGTCCGGTTGGTATGACGGGGATTAGAGTGTCCGGTTGGTATGACGGGGATTAGAGTGTCTCAGGTTGGTATGACGGGGATTCGAGTGTCTCAGGTTGGTATGACGGGGATTAGAGTGTCCGGTTGGTATGACGGGGGTTTAGAGTGTCCGGTTGGTTTGACGGGGATTAGAGTGTCCGGTTGGTATGACGGGGATTAGAGTGTCTCAGGTTGGTATGACGGGGATTAGAGTGTCTCAGGTTGGTATGACGGGGATTAGAGTGTCCGGTTGGTATGACGGGGGTTTAGAGTGTCCGGTTGGTTTGACGGGGATTAGAGTGTCTCAGGTTGGTATGACGGGGATTAGAGTGTCCGGTTGGTATGAAGGGGATTAGAGTGTCCGGTTGGTATGACGGGGATTAGAGTGTCTCAGGTTGGTATGACGGGGATTAGAGTGTCTCAGGTTGGTATGACGGGGTTTAGAGTGTCTCAGGTTGGTATGACGGGGATTAGAGTGTCTCAGGTTGGTATGACGGGGATTAGAGTGTCTCAGGTTGGTATGACGGGGATTAGAGTGTCTCAGGTTGGTATGACGGGGATTAGAGTGTCTCAGGTTGGTATGACGGGGATTAGAGTGTCTCAGGTTGGTATGACGGGGATTAGAGTGTCTCAGGTTGGTATGACGGGGATTAGAGTGTCTCAGGTTGGTATGACGGGGATTAGAGTGTCTCAGGTTGGTATGACGGGGATTAGAGTGTCTCAGGTTGGTATGACGGGGATTAGAGTGTCTCAGGTTGGTATGACGGGGATTAGAGTGTCTCAGGTTGGTATGACGGGGATTAGAGTGTCTCAGGTTGGTATGACGGGGTTTAGAGTGTCTCAGGTTGGTATGACGGGGATTAGAGTGTCCGGTTGGTATGACGGGGATTAGAGTGTCCGGTTGGTATGACGGGGATTAGAGTGTCTCAGGTTGGTATGACGGGGATTAGAGTGTCTCAGGTTGGTATGACGGGGATTAGAGTGTCTCAGGTTGGTATGACGGGGATTAGAGTGTCTCAGGTTGGTATGACGGGGTTAGAGTGTCTCAGGTTGGTATGACGGGGATTAGAGTGTCTCAGGTTTGTATGACGGGGATTAGAGTGTCTCAGGTTGGTATGACGGGGATTAGAGTGTCTCAGGTTGGTATGACGGGGATTAGAGTGTCTCAGGTTGGTATGACGGGGGATTAGAGTGTCTCAGGTTGGTATGACGGGGATTAGAGTGTCTCAGGTTGGTATGACGGGGATTAGAGTGTCTCAGGTTGGTATGACGGGGATTAGAGTGTCTCAGTTTGGTATGACGGGGATTAGAGTGTCTCAGTTTGGTATGACGGGGATTAGAGTGTCTCAGGTTGGTATGACGGGGATTAGAGTGTCTCAGGTTGGTATGACGGGGATTAGAGTGTCTCAGGTTGGTATGACGGGGATTAGAGTGTCCGGTTGGTATGACGGGGGATTAGAGTGTCTCAGGTTGGTATGACGGGGATTAGAGTGTCTCAGGTTGGTATGACGGGGATTAGAATGTCTCAGGTTGGTATGACGGGGGATTAGAGTGTCTCAGGTTGGTATGACGGGGGATTAGAGTGTCTCAGGTTGGTATGACGGGGATTAGAGTGTCTCAGGTTGGTATGACGGGGATTAGAGTGTCTCAGGTTGGTATGACGGGGGTTAGAATGTCCGGTTGGTATGACGGGGGATTAGAGTGTCTCAGGTTGGTATGACGGGGATTAGAGTGTCTCAGGTTGGTATGACGGGGATTAGAGTGTCTCAGGTTGGTATGACGGGGATTAGAGTGTCTCAGGTTGGTATGACGGGGATTAGAGTGTCTCAGGTTGGTATGACGGGGGATTAGAGTGTCTCAGGTTGGTATGACGGGGGATTAGAGTGTCTCAGGTTGGTATGACGGGGATTAGAGTGTCTCAGGTTGGTATGACGGGGATTAGAGTGTCTCAGGTTGGTATGACGGGGGATTAGAGTGTCTCAGGTTGGTATGACGGGGATTAGAGTGTCTCAGGTTGGTATGACGGGGATTAGAGTGTCTCAGGTTGGTATGACGGGGATTAGAGTGTCTCAGGTTGGTATGACGGGGGTTTAGAGTGTCCGGTTGGTATGACGGCGATTAGAGTGTCTCAGGTTGGTATGACGGGGATTAGAGTGTCTCAGGTTGGTATGACGGGGATTAGAGTGTCTCAGGTTGGTATGACGGGGTTTAGAGTGTCTCAGGTTGGTATGACGGGGAATCGAGTGTCTCAGATTGGTATGACGGGGATTAGAGTGTCTCAGGTTGTTATGACGGGGGTTAGAGTGTCTCAGGTTGGTATGACGGGGATTAGAGTGTCTCCGGTTGTTATGACGGGGATTAGAGTGTCTCAGGTTGGTGTGACGGGGATTAGAGTGTCTCCGGTTGGTATGACGGGGTTTAGAGTGTCTCAGGTTGGTATGACGGGGATTAGAGTGTCCGGTTGGTATGACGGGGATTAGAGTGTCTCAGGTTGGTATGACGGGGATTAGAGTGTCCGGTTGGTATGACGGGGATTAGAGTGTCTCAGGTTGGTATGACGGGGATTAGAGTGTCCGGTTGGTATTACGGGGTTTGGAGTGTCTCAGGTTGGTATGACGGGGATTAGAGTGTCTCAGGTTGGTATGACGGGGTTTAGAGTGTCTCAGGTTGGTATGACGGGGTTTAGAGTGTCTCAGGTTGGTATGACGGGGATTAGAGTGTCTCAGGTTGGTATGACGGGGTTTAGAGTGTCTCAGGTTGGTATGACGGGGATTAGAGTGTCTCAGGTTGGTATGACGGGGATTAGAGTGTCTCAGGTTGGTATGACGGGGATTAGAGTGTCCGGTTGGTATGACGGGGATTAGAGTGTCTCAGGTTGGTATGACGGGGATTAGAGTGTCCGGTTGGTATGACGGGGGATTAGCGTGTCTCAGGTTGGTATGACGGGGTTTAGAGTGTCTCAGGTTGGTATGACGGAGATTAGAGTGTCTCAGGTTGGTATGACGGGGTTTAGAGTGTCTCAGGTTGGTATGACGGGGATTAGAGTGTCTCAGGTTGGTATGACGGGGATTAGAGTGTCTCAGGTTGGTATGACGGCGATTAGAGTGTCTCAGGTTGGTATGACGGGGATTAGAGTGTCTCAGGTTGGTATGACGGGGATTAGAGTGTCTCAGGTTGGTATGACGGGGATTAGAGTGTCTCAGGTTGGTATGACGGGGATTAGAGTGTCTCAGGTTGGTATGACGGGGATTAGAGTGTCTCAGGTTGGTATGACGGGGATTAGAGTGTCTCAGGTTGGTATGACGGGGTTTCGAGTGTCTCAGGTTGTTATGACGGGGTTTAGAGTGTCTCAGGTTGGTATGACGGGGTTTAGAGTGTCTCAGGTTGGTATGACGGGGATTAGAGTGTCCGGTTGGTATGACGGGGATTAGAGTGTCTCAGGTCGGTATGACGGGGATTAGAGTGTCTCAGATTGGTATGACGGGGATTAGAGTGTCTCAGGTTGTTATGACGGGGGTTAGAGTGTCTCAGGTTGGTATGACGGGGTTTAGAGTGTCTCCGGTTGGTATGACGGGGTTTAGAGTGTCTCAGGTTGGTATGACGGGGATTAGAGTGTCCGGTTGGTATGACGGGGATTAGAGTGTCTCCGGTTGTTATGACGGGGGTTAGAGTGTCTCAGGTTGGTATGACGGGGATTAGAGTGTCTCAGGTTGGTGTGACGGGGATTAGAGTGTCTCAGGTTGGTATGACGGGGTTTAGAGTGTCCGGTTGGTATGACGGGGTTTAGAGTGTCTCAGGTTGGTATGACGGGGATTAGAGTGTCCGGTTGGTATGACGGGGATTAGAGTGTCCGGTTGGTATTACGGGGTTTGGAGTGTCTCAGGTTGGTATGACGGGGATTAGAGTGTCCGGTTGGTATGACGGGGATTAGAGTGTCTCAGGTTGGTATGACGGGGATTAGAGTGTCTCAGGTTGGTATGACGGGGATTAGAGTGTCTCAGGTTGGTATGACGGGGATTAGAGTGTCTCAGGTTGGTATGACGGGGATTAGAGTGTCTCAGGTTGGTATGACGTGGATTAGAGTGTCTCATGTTGGTATGACGGGGATTAGAGTGTCTCAGGTTGGTATGACGGGGGATTAGAGTGTCCGGTTGGTATGACGGGGATCAGAGTGTCTCAGGTTGGTATGACGGGGATTAGAGTGTCTCAGGTTGGTATGACGGGGATTAGAGTGTCTCAGGTTGGTATGACGGGGTTTAGAGTGTCTCAGGTTGGTATGACGGGGATTAGAGTGTCTCAGGTTGGTATGACGGGGTTTAGAGTGTCTCAGGTTGGTATGACGGGGATTAGAGTGTCCGGTTGGTATGACGGGGATTAGAGTGTCCGGTTGGTATGACGGGGATTAGAGTGTCTCAGGTTGGTATGACGGGGATTAGAGTGTCTCAGGTTGGTATGACGGGGATTAGAGTGTCTCAGGTTGGTATGACGGGGATTAGAGTGTCTCAGGTTGGTATGACGGGGATTAGAGTGTCTCAGGTTGGTATGACGGGGATGAGAGTGTCTCAGGTTGGTATGACGGGGATTAGAGTGTCTCAGGTTGGTATGACGGGGTTTAGAGTGTCTCAGGTTGGTATGACGGGGATTAGAGTGTCTCAGGTTGGTATGACGGGGTTTAGAGTGTCTCAGGTTGGTATGACGGGGATTAGAGTGTCTCAGGTTGGTATGACGGGGATTAGAGTGTCTCAGGTTGGTATGACGGGGATTAGAGTGTCTCAGGTTGGTATGACGGGGATTAGAGTGTCTCAGGTTGTTATGACGGGGATTAGAGTGTCTCAGGTTGGTATGACGGGGATTAGAGTGTCTCAGGTTGGTATGACGGGGATTAGAGTGTCTCAGGTTGGTATGACGGGGATTAGAGTGTCTCAGGTTGGTATGACGGGGATTAGAGTGTCTCAGGTTGGTATGACGGGGATTAGAGTGTCTCAGGTTGGTATGACGGGGATTAGAGTGTCTCAGGTTGGTATGACGGGGATTAGAGTGTCTCAGGTTGGTATGACGGGGATTAGAGTGTCTCAGGTTGGTATGACGGGGATTAGAGTGTCTCAGGTTGTTATGACGGGGGTTAGAGTGTCTCAGGTTGGTATGACGGGGATTAGAGTGTCTCAGGTTGTTATGACGGGGGTTAGAGTGTCTCAGGTTGGTATGACGGGGATTAGAGTGTCTCAGGTTGGTATGACGGGGATTAGAGTGTCTCAGGTTGGTATGACGGGGATTAGAGTGTCTCAGGTTGGTATGACGGGGATTAGAGTGTCTCAGGTTGTTATGACGGGGATTAGAGTGTCTCAGGTTGGTATGACGGGGATTAGAGTGTCTCAGGTTGGTATGACGGGGATTAGAGTGTCTCAGGTTGGTATGACGGGGATTAGAGTGTCTCAGGTTGGTATGACGGGGTTAGAGTGTCTCAGGTTGGTATGACGGGGATTAGAGTGTCTCAGGTTGGTATGACGGGGATTAGAGTGTCTCAGGTTGGTATGACGGGGATTAGAGTGTCTCAGGTTGGTATGATGGGGATTAGAGTGTCTCAGGTTGGTATGACGGGGATTAGAGTGTCTCAGGTTGGTATGACGGGGATTAGAGTGTCTCAGGTTGGTATGACGGGGTTTAGAGTGTCTCAGGTTGGTATGACGGGGATTAGAGTGTCTCAGGTTGGTATGACGGGGATTAGAGTGTCTCAGGTTGGTATGACGGGGTTTAGAGTGTCTCAGGTTGGTATGACGGGGATTAGAGTGTCTCAGGTTGGTATGACGGGGTTTGGAGTGTCTCAGGTTGGTATGACGGGGATTAGAGTGTCTCAGGTTGGTATGACGGGGATTAGAGTGTCCGGTTGGTATGACGGGGATTAGAGTGTCTCAGGTTGGTATGACGGGGATTAGAGTGTCCGGTTGGTATGACGGGGATTAGAGTGTCTCAGGTTGGTATGACGGGGATTAGAGTGTCTCAGGTTGGTATGACGGGGTTTCGAATGTCCGGTTGGTATGACGGGGATTAGAGTGTCTCAGGTTGGTATGACGGGGTTTAGAGTGTCTCAGGTTGGTATGACGGGGATTAGAGTGTCTCAGGTTGGTATGACGGGGATTAGAGTGTCTCAGGTTGGTATGACGGGGTTTAGAGTGTCTCAGGTTGGTATGACGGGGATTAGAGTGTCTCAGGTTGGTATGACGGGGATTAGAGTGTCTCAGGTTGGTATGACGGGGATTAGAGTGTCTCAGGTTGGTATGACGGGGATGAGAGTGTCTCAGGTTGGTATGACGGGGATTAGAGTGTCTCAGGTTGGTATGACGGGGATTAGAGTGTCTCAGGTTGGTATGACGGGGGTTTAGAGTGTCTCAGGTTGGTATGACGGGGATTAGAGTGTCTCAGGTTGGTATGACGGGGATTAGAGTGTCTCAGGTTGGTATGACGGGGTTTAGAGTGTCTCAGATTGTTATGACGGGGGTTAGAGTGTCTCAGGTTGGTATGACGGGGCTTTAGAGTGTCTCAGGTTGGTATGACGGGGATTAGAGTGTCTCAGGTTGGTATGACGGGGATTAGAGTGTCCGGTTGGTATGACGGGGATTAGAGTGTCCGGTTGGTATGACGGGGATTAGAGTGTCCGGTTGGTATGACGGGGGTGAGAGCCTCTGGTTTGTTCAATGGGATCACTGGATGGTGCGTTGTGGGTTAGAGTCTCTGTGGTTGGTACGTTGACGGTTACAATCCCCCTGTTTGGTACAATAGGCATTAGAGCCTGTCTGGGTGATATGATGGAGGTCAGAGTCTCTGGTTTGTACGTTGGAGGTTTGGGTCTTTGGTTGGTACGATGTGGGATGGAGTTTCTAATTGGTACGACAAGGATTAGAGTCTCCACGGTTGGTCAGATGGTGGTTAGAATCTCTCTGGTTGGCACAACGCAGGTTACGCTCTATGGTTGGTATGATGGGGGTTAGGGTTTTGGTTTGTACAATGGGGGTTAATCTCTGCTTGGTACGATGGGTTTACAAACTCTATGGTTGTTACGATGGGGGTTAGAGTCTCCCTCTTGGTACGATCGGGATTAGAGTATCCCTAGTTGGTGCGATAGGGTTTATACTCTCTCTGTTTTTTACGATTGTAGTTGAATTCTCTCTGGTTGATGCAATGGGGGTCAGGGTCTCTGGTTGGAACAATGCGGCTTAGAGTCTCTGGTTGGTTTGGTGTGGGTTAAATTCTCTGGTTTGTACGACAGGGGTTAGAGTCACTGTGGTAGGTACGATGGGGATGAGAGTCTCCCTGGTTGGTACGGTGGGGATGAGAGTCTCCCTGGTTGGTACGATGGGGACGAGAGTCTCCCTGTTTGGTACGAAGGGGATGAGAGTCTCCCTGGTTGGTACGATGGGGATGAGAGTCTCCCTGGTCGGTACGATGGGGAAGGGAGTCTCCCTGGTTGGTACGATGGGGAAGGGAGTCTCACTGGTTGGTACGATGAGGCTGAGAGTCTCCCTGGTTGGTACGATGGGGAAGGGAGTCTCACTGGTTGGTACGATGGGGACGGGAGTCTCCCTGGTTGGTATGATGAGGCTGAGAGTCTCCCTGTTTGGTACGATGGGAATGGGAGTCCCCCTGGTTGGTACGATGGGGATGAGAGTCTCCCTGGTCGGTACGATGGGGATGGGAGTCTCCCTGGTCGGTACGATGGGGACGGGAGTCCCCCTGGTTGGTACGATGGGGATGGGAGTCTCCCTGGTCGGTACGATGGGGATGAGAGTCTCCCTGGTCGGTACGATGGGGATGGGAGTCTCCCTGGTCGGTACGATGGGGACGGGAGTCTCCCTGTTTGGTACGATGGGAATGGGAGTCCCCCTGGTTGGTACGATGGGGATGAGAGTCTCCCTGGTCGGTACGATGGGGATGGGAGTCTCCCTGGTCGGTACGATGGGGACGGGAGTCTCCCTGTTTGGTACGATGGGAATGGGAGTCCCCCTGGTTGGTACGATGGGGATGGGAGTCTCCCTGGTCGGTACGATGGGGACGGGAGTCTCCCTGGTCGGTACGATGGGGATGGGAGTCCCCCTGGTTGGTACGATGGGGATGAGAGTCTCCCTGGTCGGTACGATGGGGATGGGAGTCTCCCTGGTCGGTACGATGGGGATGGGAGTCTTCCTGATTGCTACGATGGAGATGAGAGTCTCTTTGGTTGTCACAATGGTGGTTAGAGACCGCCTGGTTAGTACGATTGTGATTACAGTCTCAGGTTGGGACGGCGGGGGTCAGAGTCTCTGCTATTGGTACAACGTGGGTTAGTGTCTCTGGTTTGATTCGATAGTGATTGGAGTCCTTCTGGTTGGGAAGAAGTGAGGTAGAGACTCTGGATGGTACAATGGAGATTACAGTTTCTCTGATTGGGATGGGCATTACAGTCTTTTGTTCATACGATATGGTTTGGAGTCACTCTCACCGGTACGACGGGGGTTAGAGTCTTTACTTGGTATAATAGGGATTAGAGCCTCTCCGGTTGGTACGATGGGTTGTTGGAGTCTCTCTGGATGGTAAGATGTGGGTTAGAGTTTCTGGTTGGTGCGATGTGTGTTAGATTCTCTCCGGTTGGTACGATGGGGATTAGAGTTTCTCTGGTTGGTACGATGGGGATTAGAGTTTCTCTTGTTGGTACGATGGGGATTAGAGTTTCTCTGGTTGGTACGATGGGGATTAGAGTTTCTCTGGTTGGTACGATGGGGGTTACAGTCTCTCTGGTTGGTACGATGGCGTTTAGAGTTTCTCTGGTTGGTACGATGGGGATTACAGTCTCTCTGGTTGGTACGATGGGGATTGCAGTCTCTCTGGTAGGTACGATGGGGATTACAGTCTCTCTGGTTGGTACGATGGGGATTACAGTCTCTCTGGTTGGTACGATGGGGGTTAGAGTCTCTCTGGTTGGTACGATGGGGGTTACAGTCTCTCTGGTTGGTACGATGAGGATTAGTGCTTCTCTTGTTGCTATGATGAGGGCTAGAGTTTCTCTGGTTGGTACGATGGGGATTAGAGTTTCTCTTGTTGGTACGATGGGGATTAGAGTTTCTCTTGTTGGTACGATGGGGATTAGAGTTTCTCTGGTTGGTACGATGGGGATTAGAGTTTCTCTGGTTGGTACGATGGGGATTAGAGTTTCTCTTGTTGGTACGATGGGGATTAGAGTTTCTCTGGTTGGTACGATGGGGATTAGAGTTTCTCTGGTTGGTACGATGGGGATTAGAGTTTCTCTGGTTGGTACGATGGGGGTTAGAGTTTCTCTTGTTGGTACGATGGGGGTTACAGTCTCTCTGGTTGGTACGATGGGGGTTACAGTCTCTCTGGTAGGTACGATGGGGGTTACAGTCTCTCTGGTTGGTACGATGGGGATTGCAGTCTCTCTGGTAGGTACGATGGGGATTGCAGTCTCTCTGGTAGGTACGATGGGGGTTACAGTCTCTCTGGTTGGTACGATGGGGATTACAGTCTCTCTGGTTGGTACGATGGGGGTTAGAGTCTCTCTGGTTGGTACGATGGGGATTGCAGTCTCTCTGGTAGGTACGATGGGGGTTACAGTCTCTCTGGTTGGTATAATGTGTGTTAGAATTTCTCTCGGTGGTACAATTGGGGTGGGGCTAAGTTCTATGGAACACGATGTTTGAAACTCTCCATCAGGTTTTCACTGTATTGAAATTACCCTAAAGGAAGAACTTGCATTTTGTAACCTCAGGACGTTCCATAGGCAATGAAATATGTTGAACATGTTGGAGAGTTAAAGGTTAATGATCGCACTGACCTGTAGAACTATAACTAGTCCTGGGGCTACAGGCTTCCTAAGGTAAACAGGAAACCAGCAGGTTTACTAAGAGAAGGAATGATGGACTATGATCTACAAAGAGATACTGACTGGAGTGACATCGACCATGAGTGATGAATGTATCACCTTAGGGACTAGAATAATAAGCTTAGGCAGAGGGATCAATTAATCATGGGATAGAGTGGATGTTTAGGTAAATAAGCTGTCAATAAATGGTTCTTGAAAGGATTCGAGAACAGATCGAACAGGAAGTTTTGTGAATGGAATGTACCCAAGACTGTTTACGTAAATAAGCTGTTCTTGAAAGAATCCAAGAACAGATAAATCATGAGGTCTTATCTGTGAAATGTACCTCTGAAGTTGGCAAACTGAGGTGTATAAGAGTGGGTTTTTCCAGAGTTAGTTGCGGAGCTTGAAAGAGAGAGAAACCCATAGTTACTCCTTTGTACTGTATAGATTGATCACCGATGTATTATATGAATAAAGTCTGTTCCGTATACTCCACTATCAAGTGTATGATACTCACTCGAAGCATGCCATTGTGAACCAGAGAACGAAGGAGGTCAACAAAGTACAGTTGAAGTGTAGTCACTGTTGTAATGTAGCAAATGTGGCAACTAATTTGTGCACAAGGTCCCACAAATAGGAATGAGACAATGACCGTAATCTGTTTCAGTGATGTTGTTTGTGGGATAAATATTAGAGTCACAGAGAGTCATAGAGTTATACAGCACGGAGAGAGGCCCTTCGGCCCATCCTGTCCGCGCCGGCCATCAAGCCCTGTCTAATCTAATCCCATATTCCAGCATTTGGTCCGTAGCCTTGTATGCTATGGCATTTCAAGTGCTCATCCAAATGCTTCTTGAATGTTGTGAGGGTTCCTGCCTCCACAACCCTTTCAGACAGTGAGTTCCAGACTCCAACCACACTCTGGGTGAAAAAGTTCCTTCTCAAATCCCCTCTAAACCTCCCGCCTTTTACCTTGAATCTATGTCCCCTTGTTATAGAACCCTCAACGAAGGGAAAAAGCTCCTTAGTATCCATCCTATCTGTGCCCCTCATAATTTTGTACACCTCAATCATGTCCCCCCTCAGCCTCCTCTGCTCCAAGGAAAACAAACCCAATCTTCCCAGTCTCTCGTCATAGCTGAAGCGCTCCAGCCCTGGTAACATCCTGGTGAATCTCCTCTGCACCCTCTCCAAAGCGATCACATCCTTCCTGTAGTGTGGCGACCAGAACTGCACACAGTACTCCAGCTGTGGCCTAACCAGTGTTTTATACAGCTCCATCATAACCTCCTTGCTCTTATATTCTATGCCTCGGCTAATAAAGGCAAGTATCCCATATGCCTTCTTTACCACCTTATCTACCTGTTCCTCCACCTTCAGGGATCTGTGAACTTGCACACCAAGATCCCTCTGACCCTCTGTCTTGCCCAGGGTCCTCCCATTCATTGTGTATTCCCTTGCCTTGTTAGTCCCTCCAAAGTGCATCACCTCGCACTTTTCCGGGTTAAATTCCATTTGCCACTGTTCCGCCCATCTGACCAACCCATCTATATCGTCCTGCAGACTGAGGCTATCCTCCTCGCTATTTACCACCCTACCAATTTTTGTATCATCAGCGAACTTACTGATCATACCTTTTACATTCATATCCAAGTCGTTAATGTAGACCACAAACAGCAAGGGACCCAGCACCGATCCCTGTGGTACCCCACTGGCCACAGGCTTCCAGTCACAAAAACAACCTTCGACCATCACCCTCTGCCTTCTGCCACTAAGCCAGTTTTGTATCCAAAGTGCCAAGGCACCCTGGATTCCATGGGCTCGTACCTTCTTGACCAGTCTCCTGTGCGGGACTTTATCGAAGGCCTTACTGAAATCCATGTATACCACATCCACTGCGTTACCCTCATCCACACGCCTAGTCACCCCCTCAGAAAATTCAATCAATTTAGTCAGACATGATCTTCCCTTGACAAAGCCATGTTGACTATCCCTGATTAATCCTTGCTTCTCCAAGTGGAGACTAATTTTGTCCTTCAGAATTTTTTCCAATAATTTTCCTACCACTGATGTTAGGCTCACTGGCCTGTAGTTCCCCGGTTTTTCCCTACTCCCCTTCTTGAATAATGGTATTACATTAGCGGTTCTCCAGTCCTCTGGCACATCCCCTGTGGCCAGAGAGGTTCTGAATATATGTGTTAGAGCCCCCGCAATCTCCTCCTTTGCCTCACACAGTAGCCTGGGATACATTTCGTCCGGGCCTGGGGATTTATCCATTTTTAGGCCTGCTAAAACCGCCAATACCTCCTCCCGCTCGATGTTAATATGTTCGAGTATATCACAGTCCCCCTGCCGTATTTCTATGTCTATATCGTCCTTCTCCATAGTGAAAACAGATGCAAAAAATTCATTTAGAACCCCTCCTACATCTGCCGGCTCCACACACAGATTGCCATTTTTGTCCCTAATGGGCCCTATTTTTTCCCTAGTCATCCTCTTACCCTTAATATACTTATAAAACATCTTAGGATTTTCCTTTATTTTGCTCGCCAGTGTTATTTCATGGCCCCTCCTTGATCTCCTAATTTCTTTTTTAAGTATCCCCCTGCACTTTTTGTACTCCTCTGGGGCTTCCTCCGTCTTTAGCCTTTTGTATCTGCCAAAAGCCCTCCCTTTTTCCTAATCCATTCTCGTATATCCCCTGACATCCAAGGTTCCCTGGAGTTCTTGGAACCACCCTTGACCTTTACGAGAACATGTTGCCATTGTATGGTCTCAATCTCCCTTCTGAAAGACTCCCATTGCTCCGATGCGGATTTTCCTACAAGCAGGTGAGTGTGCTACCCACTGAGCCATGGCTGACAAGGCCCAAAGTCACCATGACATCCAATGACATCTGATGATTGTGATCATGGTGCACTGTCTCACCTCATCCTCCTCACCTCTCTGCAGCCTTTGATGCTCAACCACACCACCCTCTTTAGTTGTCCAGCTGAGTGGGACTGCCCTCACCTGGTTCCACTCTTACCTATCCATCCACAGCCAGAGCAACCTCAGCAATGGCTTCTCTTCCTGCCCCAGTACTGTTACCTCAGGAGTCCCCCAAGGATCAATCCTTGGCCCTCTGCTCTTCCTCATCTATATGCTGCCCCTTGGTGATATTGTCCGAAGACATGACATCAGGTTCCACATGTGCGCTGATGACACCCAGTTCTACCTCACCACCACCTCTTTTGACCCCTCCACTGTCTCTGATTTGTCACACTGCTTGTCCGACATCCAGTATTGGATGAGCAGATATTAAATATTGAGAAGACGGAAGCCATTGTCTTCAGTCCCCGCAACAAATTCCGTTCCCTAATCACCGACTCCATCCCTCTCCCTGGCCACTGTCTGAGGCTGAACCAGACCATTCACAACCTTGGCGTCCTACTTGACCCTGAGCTGAGCTTCTGACCACATATCCTCTCCATTAGCAAAACTGCCTACTTCCACCTCCGTAACATCACCCGTCTCTGCCCCTGACTCAGTTCATCTTCTGCTCAAACCCACATCTGTGCCTTTGTTATCTTTAGAATTGACTATTTCAGTGTTCGCCTGCTCGGCCTCCCCTCTTCCACCCTCCATAAACTTGAGCTCATCCAAAACTCGGCTGCCCGTATCTTAGCTCACACCATGTCCCATTCACCCATCACCCACTGTGCTCACTGACCTACATTAGCTCTCGATCCATCAGTGCCTCAAATTTAAAATATTCATCCTTGTGTTCAAATTCCTCCATGGCCTCTGCCTTCCCTATCTCTATAACCTCCTCTCGCCCTTCAACCCTCCAAGAGCATTGCACTTCGCCGACTTGGGCTATTTGTGCATCCCCTCCCTTTGTCCCACCATTGGCGGCCACACCTTCCGCCGTGACCACGCGTTTGGCCATGTCTCCCAATATCACCTATGGCCCACCTTCCTGTGACCACTCGTTTGGACATGTCTCCTAATATCACCTATGGCCCACCTTCCTGTGACCACTCGTTTAGCCATGTCTCCTAATATCACCTGTGGCCCACCTTCCTGTGACCACTCGTTTGGCCATGTCTCCTAATATCACCTGTGGCCCACCTTCCTGTGACCACTCGTTTGGCCATGTCTCCTAATATCACCTATGGTCCACCTTCCTGTGACCACTCGTTTGGCCATGTCTCCTAGTATCACCTGTGGTCCACCTTCCTGTGACCACTCGTTTGGACATGTCTCCTAATATCACCTATGGCCCACCTTCCCGTGACCACTCGTTTGGCCATGTCTCCTAGTATCTCCTGTGGTCCACCTTCCTGTGACCACTCGTTTGGCCATGTCTCCTAGTATCACCTGTGGCCCACCTTCCTGTGACCATGCGTTTGGCCATGTCTCCTAATATCACCTGTGGCCCACCTTCCTGTGACCACTCGTTTGGCCATGTCTCCTAATATCACCTATGGTCCACCTTCCTGTGACCACTCGTTTGGCCATGTCTCCTAGTATCACCTGTGGCCCACCTTCCTGTGACCACTCGTTTGGACATGTCTCCCAATATCACCTGTGGCCCACCTTCCCGTGACCACTCGTTTGGCCATGTCTCCTAATATCACCTATGGCCCACCTTCCTGTGACCACTCGTTTGGCCATGTCTCCTAGTATCACCTGTGGCCCACCTTCCTGTGACCACTCGTTTGGACAGGTCTCCTAATATCACCTATGGCCCACCTTCCTGTGACCACTCGTTTGGCCATGTCTCCTAATATCACCTGTGGCCCACCTTCCCATGACCACTCGTTTGGCCATGTCTCCTAGTATCTCCTGTGGCCCACCTTCCCGTGACCACTCGTTTGGACAGGTCTCCTAATATCACCTGTGGCCCACCTTCCCGTGACCACGCGTTTGGCCATGTCTCCCAATATCACCTATGGCCCACCTTCCCGTGACCACTCGTTTGGAAATGTCTCCTAATATCACCTATGGCCCACCTTCCCGTGACCACTCGTTTGGACAGGTCTCCTAGTATCACCTGTGGCCCACCTTCCTGTGACCACTCGTTTGGACATGTCTCCTAATATCACCTATGGCCCACCTTCCCGTGACCACTCGTTTAGCCATGTCTCCTAATATCACCTGTGGCCCACCTTCCTGTGACCACCCGTTTGGACAGGTCTCCTAATATCACCTATGGCCCACCTTCCCGTGACTAGGCATTTGGCCATGTCTTCTAGTATCTCCTGTGGCCAGACCTTCCAGATATTCCTTGCGATTCTTTGAAGTATTTGTTCCCACGTAAAGGCCCTTTGGTGAAAGGTGGGCACTGCAACGATTGCAGAGTCTGACAGAAACCAATAATAATAGTGGGATTTAGGTGAATCAGTAATAATAGTGGGATTTAGGTGAATCAGTAATAATAGTGGGATTTAGGTGAATCAACAATAATAGTGGGATTTAGGTGAATCAATAATAATAGTGGGATTTAGGTGAATCAACAATAATAGTGGGATTTAGGTGAATCAACAATAATAGTGGGATTTAGGTGAATCAATAATAATAGTGGGATTTAGGTGAATCAACAATAATAGTGGGATTTAGGTGAATCAATAATAATAGTGGGATTTAGGTGAATTAGTAATAATAGTGGGATTTAGGTGAATCAGTAATAATATTGGGATTTAGGTGAATCAGTAATAATAGTGGGATTTAGGTGAATCAACAATAATAGTGGGATTTAGGTGAATTAGTAATAATAGTAGGATTTAGGTGAATTAGTAATAATAGTGGGATTTAGGTGAATCAATAATAATAGTGGGATTTAGGTGAATCAATAATAATGGTGGGATTTAGGTGAATCAATAATAATGTTGGGATTTATGTGAATCAGTAATAATCGTGGGATTTAGGTGAATCAATAATAATAGTGGGATTTAGGTGAATCAATAATAATGGTGGGATTTAGGTGAATCAACAATAATGTTGGGATTTATGTGAATCAGTAATAATCGTGGGATTTAGGTGAATCAGTAATAGTAGTGGGATTTAGGTGAATAAGTAATAATGTTGGGATTTAGGAGAATTAATAATAATGGTGGGGTGCAGGTGAATCAGTAATAATACTAGGATTTAGGTCAATCAATAATAATAGTGGGATTTAGGTGAATCAATAATTATAGTGGGATTTAGGTGAATCAATAGTAATAGTGGGATTTAGGTAAATCAGTAATAATAGTGGGATTTAGGTGAATCAATAATAATTGTGGGATTTAGGTGAATCAATAGTAATAGTGGGATTGAGGTGAATCAGTAATAATAGTGGGATTGAGGTGAATCAATAATAATAGTGGGATTTAGGTGAATTAGTAATAATAGTAGGATTTAGGTGAATTAGTAATAATAGTGGGATTTAGGTGAATCAGTAATAATATTGGGATTTAGGTGAATCAGTAATAATAGTGGGATTTAGGTGAATCAACAATAATAGTGGGATTTAGGTGAATTAGTAATAATAGTAGGATTTAGGTGAATTAGTAATAATAGTGGGATTTAGGTGAATCAATAATAATAGTGGGATTTAGGTGAATCAATAATAATGGTGGGATTTAGGTGAATCAATAATAATGTTGGGATTTATGTGAATCAGTAATAATCGTGGGATTTAGGTGAATCAATAATAATAGTGGGATTTAGGTGAATCAATAATAATGGTGGGATTTAGGTGAATCAATAATAATTGTGGGATTTAGGTGAATCAGTAATAGTAGTGGGATTTAGGTGAATAAGTAATAATGTTGGGATTTAGGAGAATTAATAATAATGGTGGGGTGCAGGTGAATCAGTAATAATACTAGGATTTAGGTAAATCAGTAATAATAGTGGGATTTAGGTGAATCAATAATAATTGTGGGATTTAGGTGAATCAATAGTAATAGTGGGATTGAGGTGAATCAGTAATAATAGTGGGATTGAGGTGAATCAATAATAATAGTGGGATTTAGGTGAATCAGTAATAATAGTGGGATTTAGGTGAATCAATAATAATAGTGGGATTTAGGTGAATCAGTAATAATAGTGGGATTTAGGTGAATCAGTCGTAATAGTGGGATTTAGGTGAATCAAAAATAATAGTGGGATAAAGGTGAATCAGTAATAATAGTGGGATTTAGGTGAATCAGTAATAATAGTGGGATTTAAGTGAATCAGTAATAATAGTGGGATTTAGGTGAATCAGCAGCAATAGTGGGATTTAGGTGAATCGATAATAATAGTGGGATTTATGTGAATCAACAATAATAGTGGGATTCAGGTGAATCAGTAATAATAGTGGGATTTAGGTGAATCAGTAATAATAGTGGGATTTAGGTGAATCAGTAGTAATAGTGGGATTTGGGTGAATCAAAAACAATAGTGGGATTTATGTGAATCAACAATAATAGTGGGATTTAGGTGAATCATTAATAATAGTGGGATTTAGGTGAATCAGTAGTAATAGTGGGATTTAGGTGAATCAGTAATAATAGTGGGATTTAGGTGAATCAGTAATAATAGTTGGATTTAGGTGAATCAATTATAATATTGGGATTTAGGTGAATCAGTAATAATCGTGGGATTAAGGTGAATCAGTAATAATAGTGAGATTTATGTTAATCAACAATACTAGTGGGATTTAGGTTAATCATTAATAATCGTGGGATTTAGGTGAATCATTAATAATAGTGGGATTTATGTGAATCAGTAATAATCGTGGGATTTAGGTGAATCAGTAATAGTAGTGGGATTTAGGTGAATCAGTAATAATGTTGGGATTTAGGAGAATTAATAATAATGGTGGGGTGCAGGTGAATCAGTAATAATACTAGGATTTAGGTCAATCAATAATAATAGTGGGATTTAGGTGAATCAATAATTATAGTGGGATTTAGGTGAATCAATAGTAATAGTGGGATTTAGGTAAATCAGTAATAATAGTGGGATTTAGGTTAATCAGTAATAATATTGGGATTTAGGTGAATCAATAATAATTGTGGGATTTAGGTGAATCAATAATAATAGTGGGATTTAGGTGAATCAGTAATAATATTGGGATTTAGGTGAATCAATAATAATAGTGGGATGTGGTGAATCAATAATTATAGTGGGATTTAGCTGAATCAATAGTAATAGTGGGACTTAGGTAAATCAGTAATAATAGTGGGATTTAGGTGAATCAGTAATAATATTGGGATTTAGGTGAATCAATAATAATAGTGGGATTTAGGTGAATCAATAATAATTGTGGGATTTAGGTGAATCAATAGTAATAGTGGGATTGAGGTGAATCAGTAATAATAGTGGGATTGAGGTGAATCAATAATAATAGTGGGATTTAGGTGAATCAGTAATAATAGTGGGATTTAGGTGAATCAGTAGTAATAGTGGGATTTAGGTGAATCAAAAATAATAGTGGGATTAAGGTGAATCAGTAATAATAGTGGGATTTAGGTGAATCAGTAATAATAGTGGGATTTAAGTGAATCAGTAATAATAGTGGGATTTAGGTGAATCAGCAGCAATAGTGGGATTTAGGTGAATCGATAATAATAGTGGGATTTATGTGAATCAACAATAATAGTGGGATTCAGGTGAATCAGTAATAATAGTGGGATTTAGGTGAATCAGTAATAATAGTGGGATTTAGGTGAATCAGTAATAATAGTCTGATTTAGGTGAATCAGTAGTAATAGTGGGATTTGGGTGAATCAAAAACAATAGTGGGATTTATGTGAATCAACAATAATAGTGGGATTTAGGTGAATCATTAATAATAGTGGGATTTAGGTGAATCAGTAGTAATAGTGGGATTTAGGTGAATCAGTAATAATAGTGGGATTTAGGTGAATCAGTAATAATAGTTGGATTTAGGTGAATCAATTATAATATTGGGATTTAGGTGAATCAGAAATAATAGTGAGATTTTTGTTAATCAACAATACTAGTGGGATTTAGGTTAATCATTAATAATCGTCGGATTTAGGTGACTCATTAATAATAGTGGGATTTAGGTGAATCAGTAATAATCGTGGGGTTTAGGTGAATCAGTAATTATTGTGGGATTTAGGTGAATCATTAATAATAGCGGGATTTTGATGAGTCAATAATGCTGGGATAAAGGTGAATAAATAATAATAGTGGGATTTAGGTGAATCAACAGTAATAGTGGGATTTAGGTGAATCAGTAATAATAGTGGGATTTAGGTGAATCAGTAATAATAATAGGATTTAGATGAATCAATAATAACAGTGGGATTTAGGTGAATCAATAATAATAATAGGATTTAGGTGAATCAATAATAATAGAGCGATTTAGATGAATCAATAATAATGGTGGGATTTAGGTGAATCAGTAATAATCGTGGGATTTAGGTGAATCAGTAATAATAATAGGATTTAGGTGAATCAATAATAACAGTGGGATTTAGTTGAATCAATAATAATAGTGGGATTTAGGTGAATCAGAAATAATAGTGGAATTTAGGTGGATCAGTAATAATAGTGGGAATTATGTGAATCAGTAATAATAGTGGGATTTAGGTGAATCAATTATAATTCTGGGATTTAGGTGAATCAATAATAACAGTGGGATTGAGGTGAATCAGTAATAATTGTAGCATTTATGAGAATTAGTAATAATAGTGGGATTTACGTGAATCAGGAATAATTGTCGGATTTAGGTGAATCAATAGAAATAGTGGGATTGAGGTGAATCAATAATAATAGTGGGATTTAGGTGAATCAGTAATAATAGTGGGATGTAGGTGAATCAGTAATAATAGTGGGATTTAAGTGAATCAATAATATCAGTGGGATTTAGGTGAATCAGTAATAATAGTGGGATTTAGGTGAATCAGTAATAATAGTAGTATTTAGGTGAATCAATAGTAATAGTGGGATTTAGGTGAATCAATAGTAATAGTGGGATTTAGGTGAATCAATAGTAATAGTGGGATTTAGGTGAATCAGTAATAATAGTGGGAATTATGTGAACCAATAATAATAGTGGGATTTAGGTGAATCAGTAATAATCGTGGGATTTAGGTGAATCAGTAATAATCGTGGGATTTAGGTGAATCAGTAATAATAATAGGATTTAGGTGAATCAATAATAACAGTGGGATTTAGTTGAATCAATAATAATAGTGGGATTTAGGTGAATCAGAAATAATAGTGGAATTTAGGTGGATCAGTAATAATAGTGGGAATTATGTGAATCAGTAATAATAGTGGGATTTATGTGAATCAATTATAATTCTGGGATTTAGGTGAATCAATAATAACAGTGGGATTGAGGTGAATCAGTAATAATTGTAGCATTTATGAGAATTAGTAATAATAGTGGGATTTACGTGAATCAGGAATAATTGTCGGATTTAGGTGAATCAATAGAAATAGTGGGATTGAGGTGAATCAATAATAATAGTGGGATTTAGGTGAATCATTAATAATAGTGGGAAGTAGGTGAATCAGTAATAATAGTGGGATTTAAGTGAATCAATAATAATAGTGGGATTTAGGTGAATCAGTAATAATAGTAGTATTTACGTGAATCAATAGTAATAGTGGGATTTAGGTGAATCAATAATGATAGTAGGATTTAGGTGAATCAGTAATAACGGTGGGATTTAGGTGAATAAGTAATAATAGTGGTATTTAGGTGTATCAATAATATCAGTGGGATTTAGGTGAATCAGTAATAATAGTGGGATTTAGGTGAATCAGTAATAATAGTAGTATTTAGGTGAATCAATAGTAATAGTGGGATTTAGGTGAATCAATAGTAATAGTGGGATTTAGGTGAATCAATAGTAATAGTGGGATTTAGGTGAATCAGTAATAATAGTGGGAATTATGTGAACCAATAATAGTAGTGGGATTTAGGTGAATCAGTAATAATCGTGGGATTAAGGTGAATCAGTAATAATAGTGAGATTTAGGTTAATCAACAATACCAGTGGGATTTAGGTTTATCATTAATAATCGTGGGATTTAGGTGAATCATTAATAATAGTCGGATTTATGTGAATCAGTAATAATCGTGGGATTTAGGTGAATCAGTAATAATGGTGGGATTAAGGTGAATCAATAATAATAGAGATTTAGGTTAATCAATAATAATAGTGGGATATAGGTGTATCAAAAATAATAGTGGGATTTATGTGAATCAACAATAATAGTGGGATTCAGGTGAATCAGTAATAATAGTGGGATTTAGGTGAATCAGTAATAATAGTGGGATTTAGGTGAATCAGTAATAATAGTGGGATTTAGGTAAATCAGTAATAATAGTTGGATTTGGGTGAATCAATTATAATATTGGGATTTAGGTGAATCAGTAATAATCGTGGGATTAAGGTGAATCAGTAATAATAGTGAGATTTATGTTAATCAACAATACTAGTGGGATTTAGGTTAATCATTGATAATCGTGGGATTTAGGTGAATCATTAATAATAGTGGGATTTATGTGAATCAGTAATAATCGTGGGGTTTAGGTGAATCAGTAATTGTAGTGGGATTTAGGTGAATCATTATTAATAGCGGGATTTTGATGAGTCAATAATGCTGGGATAAAGGTGAATCAGTAATAACGGTGGGATTTAGTTGAATAAGTAATAATAGTGGTATTTAGATGTATCAATAATATCAGTGGGATTTAGGTGAATCAGTAATAATAGTGGGATTTAGGTGAATCAGTAATAATAGTAGTATTTAGGTGAATCAATAGTAATAGTGGGATTTAGGTGAATCAATAGTAATAGTGGGATTTAGGTGAATCAGTAATAATAGTGGGAATTAGGTGAATCAGTAATAATAGTAGTATTTAGGTGAATCAATAGTAATAGTGGGATTTAGGTGAATCAGTAATAATAGTGGGATTTAGGTGGATCAGTAATAATAGTGGGATTTAGGTGAATCAGAAATAATATTGGGAATTATGTGAACCAATAATAATAGTGGGATTTAGGTGAATCAGTAATAATAGTGGGATTTCGGTGAATAAGTAATAATAGTGGGAATTAGGTGAATCAGTTAATAATGGTGGGATTTAGGTGAATCAGTAATAATAGTGGGATTTAGGTGAATCAGTAATAATAGTGGGATTTAGGTGAATCAGTAATAATAGTGGGATTTAGGTGAATCAGTTAATAATGGTGGGATTTAGGTGAATCAGTAATAATAGTGAGATTTAGGAGAATCAATAATAATAGTGGGATTTAGGTGATTCAGTTAATAATGGTGGGATTTAGGTGAATCAGTAATAATAGTGGGATTTAGGTGAATCAGTTATAATACTAGGATTTTGGTGAATCAATTCGAACAGTGGGATTTAGGTGAATCAGTAATAATAATAGGATTTAGGAGAATCAATAATAATAGAGGGTTTTAAATGAATCACTTATAATAGTGGGATTTAGGAGAAACAATAATAATAGTGGGATTTAGGTGAATTTTTAATAATAGTGGGATTTGGTGAATCAATAAATATAGTGGGAATTAGTTGAATCATTAAAAATATTAGGATATCGGTGAATCAACAGTAATAGTGGGATTTAGGTGAATCAATAATAATGCTGGAATTTAGGTGAATCAAAAATAATAGTGGGATTTAGTTGAATCAGTAATAATAGTGGGATTTAGGTGAATCAGTAATAATAGTGGGATTTAGGTGAATCAATAATAACCAAGAAGATAGATGAGGGCTGTGCAGTAGACGTGGTCTACATGGACTTCAGCAAAGCCTTTGACAAGGTACCGCATGGTAGGTTGTTACATAAGGTTAAATCTCATGGGATCCAAGGTGAGGTGGACAATTGGATACAAAATTGGCTTGACGACAGAAGACAGAGGGTGGTTGTAGAGGGTTGTTTTTCAAACTGGATGCCTGTGTCCAGCGGTGTGCCTCAGGGATCAGTGCTGGGTCCGCTGTTATTTGTTATTTATATTAATGATTTGGATGAGAATTTAGGAGGCATGGTTAGTAAGTTTGCAGATGACACCAAGATTGGTGGCATTGTGGACAGTGAAGAAGGTTATCTAGGATTGCAACGGGATCTTGATAAATTGGGCCAGTGGGCCGATGAATGGCAGATGGAGTTTAATTTAGATAAATGTGAGGTGATGCATCTTGTTAAATCGAATCGGGCCAGGACCTACTCCGTTAATGGTAGGGCGTTGGGGAGAGTTATGGAACAAAGAGATCTAGGAGTACAGATTCATAGCTCCTTGAAAGTGGAGTCACAGGTGGATAGGGTGGTGAAGAAGGCATTTGGCATGCTTGGTTTCATTGGTCAGAACATTGAATGCAGGAGTTGGGATGTCTTGTTGAAGTTGTACAGGGCATTGGTGAGGCCACACTTGGAATACTGTGTACAGTTCTGGTCACCCTATTATAGAAAGGATATTATTAAACCAGAAAGAGTGCAGAAAAGATTTACTAGGATGCTACCGGGACTTGATGGTTTGACTTATAGGGAGAGGTTAGACAGACTGGGACTTTTTTCCCTGGAGAGTAGGAGGTTAAGGGGTGATCTTATAGAAGTCTATAAAATAATGAGGGGCATAGATAAGGTAGATAGTCAAAATCTTTTCCCAAAGGTAGGGGAGTCTATAACGAGGGGACATAGATTTAAGGTGAGAGGGGAGAGATACAAAAGGGTCCAGAGTGGCAATTTTTTCACACAAAGGGTGGTGAGTGTCTGGAACGAGCTGCCAGAGGCAGTAGTAGAGGCGGGTACAATTTTGTCTTTTAAAAAGCATTTGGACAGTTTCATGGGTTAGATGGGTATAGAGGGATATGGGCCAAGTGCAGGAAATTGGGACTAGCTTAGTGGTATAAACTGGGCGACATGGACTTGTTGGGCCGAAGGGCCTGTTTCAATGTTGCAACTGCTATGATTCTGTGATTGTATGAATAGTGGGATTTAAGTGAATCAGTAATAATAGTGGGATTTATGTGAATCAATAATAATAGTGGGATTCAGATGAATCAGTAATAATAGTGGGATTTAGGTAAATCAGTAATAATAGTGGGATTTAGGTGAATCAGTAGTAATACTGGGATTGTGGTGAATCAAAAATAATAATAGGATTTAGGTGAATCAATAATAATAGTGGGATTTAGGTGAATCAGTAATAATAGTCGGATTTAGGTGAATCAATAATAATAATAGGATTTAGGTGAATCAGTAATAATAGTCGGATTTAGGTGAATCAATAATAATAGGATTTAGGTGAATCAGTAATAATAGTCGGATTTAGGTGAATCAATAATAATACTGGGATTTGGGTGAATCAGTAATAATAATAGGATTTAGGTGAATCAATAATAATAGTGGGATTTCGGTGAATCAGAAATAATAGTGGGATTTAGGTGAATCAATAATAATGGTGGGATTTAGGTGAATCAGTAATAATCGTGGGATTTAGGTGAATCAGTAATAATCGTGGGATTTAGGTGAATCAGTAATAATAATAGGATTTAGGTGAATCAATAATAATAGTGGGATTTAGGTGAATCAGAAATAACAGTGGGATTTAGGTGAATCAATAATAATAGTGGGATTTAGGTGAATCCGTAATAATCATGGGATTTAGGTGAATCAGTAATAATAATAGGATTTATGAGAATTAGTAATAATAGTGGGATTGAGGTGAATCAGTTATAATAGTGGGATTGAGTTGAATCAATTATAATTCTGGGATTAAGGTGAATCAATAATAACAGTGGGATTGAGGTGAATCAGTAATAATTGTAGGATTTCTGAGAATTAGTAATAATAGTGGGATTTAGGTGAATCAGTAATAATTGTCGGATTTAGGTGAATCAATAAATATAGTGGGAATTAGTTGAATCATTAAAAATATTTGGATATCGGTTAATCAACTGTAATAGTGGGATTTAGGTGAATCAATAATAATAGTGGGATTTAGGAGAAACAATAATAATAGTGGGATTTAGGTGAATCAATAATAATACTGGAATTTAGGTGAATCAATAATAATACTGGAATTTAGGTGAATCGGTAATAATAGTGAGATTTAGGTGAATCAGTAATAATCGTGGGATTTAGGTGAATCAGTAATAATAGTGGGATTTAGTTGAATCAGTAATAATAGTGGGATTTAGCTGAATCAATAATAATAGTGGGATTTATGTGAATCAGTAATAATAGTGGGATTTGCGTGAATCAGTAATAATAGTGGGATTTAGGTGAATCAATATTAATAGTGGGATTAAGGTGAATCAGTAATAATAGTGGGATTTAGGTGAATCAATAATAATAGTGGGATTTAGGTGAATCAGAAATAATAGTGGGATTTAGGTGAATCTGTAATAATAGTGGGAATTATGTGAATTAGTAATAATAGTGGGAATTATGTGAATCAGTAATAATAGTGGGATTTATGTGACCCAATTATAATTCTGGGATTTAGGTCAATCAGTAATAATAGTGGGATTGAGGTGAATCAGTAATAATTGTAGGATTTATGAGAATTATTAATAATAGTGGGATTTACGTGAATCAGGAATAATTGTCGGATTTAGATGAATCAATAGAAATAGTGGGATTGAGGTGAATCAAAAATAATAGTGGGATTTAGGTGAATCAGTAATAATAGTCGGATTTAGGTGAATCAATAATAATACTGGGATTTAGGTGAATCAGAAATAATAGTGGGATTTAGGTGAATCAATAATAATGGTGGGATTTAGGTGAATCAATAATAATGGTGGGATTTAGGTGAATCAGTAATAATCGTGGGATTTAGGTGAATCAGTAATAATAATAGGATTTAGGTGAATCAATAATAATAGTGGGATTTAGGTGAATCAGTAATAATCGTGCGATTTAGGTGAATCAGTAATAATAATAGGATTTATGAGAATTAGTAATAATAGTGGGATTGAGGTGAATCAGTTATAATAGTGGGATTGAGGTGAATCAATTATAATTCTGGGATTAAGGTGAATCAATAATAACAATGTGATTGAGGTGAATCAGTAATAATTGTAGGATTTCTGAGAATTAGTAATAATAGTGGGATTTAGGTGAATCAGTAATAATTTTCGGATTTAGGTGAATCAATAAATATAGTGGGAATTAGTTGAATCATTAAAAATATTAGGATATCGGTGAATCAACAGTATTAGTGGGATTTAGGTGAATCAGAAATAATAGGTGGATTTAGGTGAATCTGTAATGATAGTGGGATTAAGGTGAATCAGTATTATAGTGGGAATTATGTGAATAAGTAATAATAGTGGGAATTATGTGAATCAGTAATAATAGTGGGAATTATGTGAATCAGTAATAATAGTGGGATTTAGGTGACTCAATTATAATTCTGGGATTTAGGTGAATCAGTAATAATTGTAGGATTTATGAGAATTATTAATAATAGTGGGATTTACGTGAATCAGGAATAATTGTCGGATTTAGATGAATCAATAGAAATAGTGGGATTTAGTTGAATCAATAATAATAGTGGGATTTATGTGAATCAGTAATAATAGTGGGATTTGTGTGAATCAGTAATAATAGTGGGATTTAGGTGAATCAGTAATAATTGTGGGATTTAGGTGAATCAGTAATAATCGTGGGATTTAGGTGAATCAGTAATAATAGTGGGATTTATGTGAATCAGTAATAATAGTGGGATTTAGGTGAATCAATAATAATAGTGGGATTTAGGTGAATCAATAATAATGGTGGGATTTAGGTGAATCAATAATAATGGTGGGATTTAGGTGAATCAGTAATAATCGTGGGATTTAGGTGAATCAGTAATAATAATAGGATTTAGGTGAATCAATAATAATAGTGGGATTTAGGTGAATCAGTAATAATCGTGTGATTTAGGTGAATCAGTAATAATAATAGGATTTATGAGAATTAGTAATAATAGTGGGATTGAGGTGAATCAGTTATAATAGTGGGATTGAGGTGAATCAATTATAATTCTGGGATTAAGGTGAATCAATAATAACAATGGGATTGAGGTGAATCAGTAATATTTGTAGGATTTCTGAGAATTAGTAATAATAGTGGGATTTTGGTGAATCAGTAATAATTTTCGGATTTAGGTGAATCAATAAATATAGTGGGAATTAGTTGAATCATTAAAAATATTCGGATATCGGTGAATCAACAGTATTAGTGGGATTTAGGTGAATCAATAACAATAGTTGGATTTAGGTGAATGAATAATAATAATAGGATTTAGGAGAAACAATAATAATAGTGGGATTTAGGTGAATCAATAATAATAGTGGGATTTAGGTGAATCAGAAATAATAGTGGGATTTAGGTAAATCTGTAATAATAGTGGGATTAAGGTGAATCAGTAATAATAGTGGGAATTATGTGAATAAGTAATAATAGTGGGAATTATGTGAATCAGTAATAATAGTGGGAATTATGTGAATCAGTAATAATAGTGGGATTTAGGTGACTCAATTATAATTCTGGGATTGAGGTGAATCAGTAATAATTGTAGGATTTATGAGAATTATTAATAATAGTGGGATTTACGTGAATCAGGAATAATTGTCGGATTTAGATGAATCAATAGAAATAGTGGGATTGAGGTGAATCAAAAATAATAGTCGGATTTAGGTGAATCAAAAATAATACTGGGATTTAGGTGAATCAGTAATAATAATAGGATTTAGGTGAATCAATAATAATAGTGGGATTTAGGTGAATCAATAATCATGGTGGGATTTAGGTGAATCAATTATAATAATAGGATTTAGGTGAATCAATAATAACAGTGGGATTTAGGTGAATCAATAATAATGGTGGGATTTAGGTGAATCAATAATAATGGTGGGATTTAGGTGAATCAATTATAATTCTGGGATTTAGGTGAATCAGTAATAATAGTGGGATTGAGGTGAATCAGTAATAATTGTAGGATTTATGAGAATTAGTAATAATAGTGGGATTTAGGTGAATCAATAATAATGGTGGGATTTAGGTGAATCAATAATAATGGTGGGATTTAGGTGAATCAGTAATAATCGTGGGATTTAGGTGAATCAGTAATAATTGTGGGATTTAGGTGAATCAGTAATAATAATAGGATTTAGGTGAATCAATAATCATAGTGGGATTTAGGTGAATCAGAAATAACAGTGGGATTTAGGTGAATCAATAATAATAGTGGGATTTAGGTGAATCAGTAATAATCGTGGGATTTAGGTGAATCAGTAATAATAATAGGATTTATGAGAATTAGTAATAATAGTGGGATTGAGGTGAATCAGTTATAATAGTGGGATTGAGGTGAATTAATTATAATTCTGGGATTAAGGTGAATCAATAATAACAGTGGGATTGAGGTGAATCAGTAATAATTGTAGGATTTCTGAGAATTAGTAATAATAGTGGGATTTAGGTGAATCAGTAATAATTGTCGGATTTAGGTGAATCAATAAATATAGTGGGAATTAGTTGAATCATTAAAAATATTTGGATATCGGTGAATCAACAGTAATAGTGGGATTTAGGTGAATCAATAATAATAGTGGGATATAGGAGAAACAATAATAATAGTGGGATTTAGGTGAATCAATAATAATGCTGGAATTTAGGTGAATCAATAATAATACTGGAATTTAGGTGAATCGGTAATAATAGTGAGATTTAGGTGAATCAGTAATAATCGTGGGATTTAGGTGAATCAGTAATAATAGTGGGATTTAGTTGAATCAATAATAAGTGAGATTTAGGTGAATCAGTAATAATAATAGGATTTAGGTGAATCAATAATAATAGTGGGATTTAGGTGAATCAGTAATAATCGTGCGATTTAGGTGAATCAGTAATAATAATAGGATTTATGAGAATTAGTAATAATAGTGGGATTGAGGTGAATCAGTTATAATAGTGGGATTGAGGTGAATCAATTATAATTCTGGGATTAAGGTGAATCAATAATAACAATGTGATTGAGGTGAATCAGTAATAATTGTAGGATTTCTGAGAATTAGTAATAATAGTGGGATTTAGGTGAATCAGTAATAATTTTCGGATTTAGGTGAATCAATAAATATAGTGGGAATTAGTTGAATCATTAAAAATATTAGGATATCGGTGAATCAACAGTATTAGTGGGATTTAGGTGAATCAGAAATAATAGGTGGATTTAGGTGAATCTGTAATGATAGTGGGATTAAGGTGAATCAGTATTATAGTGGGAATTATGTGAATAAGTAATAATAGTGGGAATTATGTGAATCAGTAATAATAGTGGGAATTATGTGAATCAGTAATAATAGTGGGATTTAGGTGACTCAATTATAATTCTGGGATTTAGGTGAATCAGTAATAATTGTAGGATTTATGAGAATTATTAATAATAGTGGGATTTACGTGAATCAGGAATAATTGTCGGATTTAGATGAATCAATAGAAATAGTGGGATTTAGTTGAATCAATAATAATAGTGGGATTTATGTGAATCAGTAATAATAGTGGGATTTGTGTGAATCAGTAATAATAGTGGGATTTAGGTGAATCAGTAATAATTGTGGGATTTAGGTGAATCAGTAATAATCGTGGGATTTAGGTGAATCAGTAATAATAGTGGGATTTATGTGAATCAGTAATAATAGTGGGATTTAGGTGAATCAATAATAATAGTGGGATTTAGGTGAATCAATAATAATGGTGGGATTTAGGTGAATCAATAATAATGGTGGGATTTAGGTGAATCAGTAATAATCGTGGGATTTAGGTGAATCAGTAATAATAATAGGATTTAGGTGAATCAATAATAATAGTGGGATTTAGGTGAATCAGTAATAATCGTGTGATTTAGGTGAATCAGTAATAATAATAGGATTTATGAGAATTAGTAATAATAGTGGGATTGAGGTGAATCAGTTATAATAGTGGGATTGAGGTGAATCAATTATAATTCTGGGATTAAGGTGAATCAATAATAACAATGGGATTGAGGTGAATCAGTAATATTTGTAGGATTTCTGAGAATTAGTAATAATAGTGGGATTTTGGTGAATCAGTAATAATTTTCGGATTTAGGTGAATCAATAAATATAGTGGGAATTAGTTGAATCATTAAAAATATTCGGATATCGGTGAATCAACAGTATTAGTGGGATTTAGGTGAATCAATAACAATAGTTGGATTTAGGTGAATGAATAATAATAATAGGATTTAGGAGAAACAATAATAATAGTGGGATTTAGGTGAATCAATAATAATAGTGGGATTTAGGTGAATCAGAAATAATAGTGGGATTTAGGTAAATCTGTAATAATAGTGGGATTAAGGTGAATCAGTAATAATAGTGGGAATTATGTGAATAAGTAATAATAGTGGGAATTATGTGAATCAGTAATAATAGTGGGAATTATGTGAATCAGTAATAATAGTGGGATTTAGGTGACTCAATTATAATTCTGGGATTGAGGTGAATCAGTAATAATTGTAGGATTTATGAGAATTATTAATAATAGTGGGATTTACGTGAATCAGGAATAATTGTCGGATTTAGATGAATCAATAGAAATAGTGGGATTGAGGTGAATCAAAAATAATAGTCGGATTTAGGTGAATCAAAAATAATACTGGGATTTAGGTGAATCAGTAATAATAATAGGATTTAGGTGAATCAATAATAATAGTGGGATTTAGGTGAATCAATAATCATGGTGGGATTTAGGTGAATCAATTATAATAATAGGATTTAGGTGAATCAATAATAACAGTGGGATTTAGGTGAATCAATAATAATGGTGGGATTTAGGTGAATCAATAATAATGGTGGGATTTAGGTGAATCAATTATAATTCTGGGATTTAGGTGAATCAGTAATAATAGTGGGATTGAGGTGAATCAGTAATAATTGTAGGATTTATGAGAATTAGTAATAATAGTGGGATTTAGGTGAATCAATAATAATGGTGGGATTTAGGTGAATCAATAATAATGGTGGGATTTAGGTGAATCAGTAATAATCGTGGGATTTAGGTGAATCAGTAATAATTGTGGGATTTAGGTGAATCAGTAATAATAATAGGATTTAGGTGAATCAATAATCATAGTGGGATTTAGGTGAATCAGAAATAACAGTGGGATTTAGGTGAATCAATAATAATAGTGGGATTTAGGTGAATCAGTAATAATCGTGGGATTTAGGTGAATCAGTAATAATAATAGGATTTATGAGAATTAGTAATAATAGTGGGATTGAGGTGAATCAGTTATAATAGTGGGATTGAGGTGAATTAATTATAATTCTGGGATTAAGGTGAATCAATAATAACAGTGGGATTGAGGTGAATCAGTAATAATTGTAGGATTTCTGAGAATTAGTAATAATAGTGGGATTTAGGTGAATCAGTAATAATTGTCGGATTTAGGTGAATCAATAAATATAGTGGGAATTAGTTGAATCATTAAAAATATTTGGATATCGGTGAATCAACAGTAATAGTGGGATTTAGGTGAATCAATAATAATAGTGGGATATAGGAGAAACAATAATAATAGTGGGATTTAGGTGAATCAATAATAATGCTGGAATTTAGGTGAATCAATAATAATACTGGAATTTAGGTGAATCGGTAATAATAGTGAGATTTAGGTGAATCAGTAATAATCGTGGGATTTAGGTGAATCAGTAATAATAGTGGGATTTAGTTGAATCAATAATAAGTGAGATTTAGGTGAATCAGTAATAATCGTGGGATTTAGGTGAATCAGTAATAATCGTGGGATTTAGGTGAATCAGTAATAATCGTGGGATTTATGTGAATCAGTAATAATAGTGGGATTTAGGTGAATCAATAATAATAGTGGGATTGAGGTGAATCAGTAATAAAAGTGGGATTTAGCTGAATCAATAATAATAGTGGGATTTATGTGAATCAGTAATAATGTTGGGATTTGTGTGAATCAGTAATAATAGTGGGATTTAGGGGAATCAATGTTAATAGTGGGATTAAGGTGAATCAGTAATAATAGTGGGATTTAGGTGAATCAATAATAATAATAGGATTTAGGTGAATCAGTAATAATAGTGGGATTTAGGTGAATCAATAATAATAGTGCGATTTAGGTGAATCAGAAATAATAGTGGGATTTAGGTGAATCTGTAATAATAGTGGGAATTATGTGAATTAGTAATAATAGTGGGAATTATGTGAATCAGTAATAATAGTGGGATTGAGGTGAATCAGTAATAATTGTAGGATTTATGAGAATTATTAATAATAGTGGGATTTACGTGAATCAGGAATAATTGTCGGATTTAGATGAATCAATAGAAATAGTGGGATTGAGGTGAATCAAAAATAATAGTGGGATTTAGGTGAATCAGTAATGATAGTCGGATTTAGGTGAATCAATAATAATACTGGGATTTAGGTGAATCAGTAATAATAATAGGATTTAGGTGAATCAATAATAATAGTGGGATTTAGGTGAATCAATAATCATGGTGGGATTTAGGTGAATCAATTATAATAATAGGATTTAGGTGAATCAATAATAACAGTGGGATTTAGGTGATTCAGAAATAATAGTGGGATTTAGGTGAATCAATAATAATGGTGGGATTTAGGTGAATCAATAATAATAATAGGATTTAGGTGAATCAGAAATAATAGTGGGATTTAGGTGAATCAATAATAATACTGGGATTTAGGTGAATCAGAAATAATAGTGGGATTTAAGTGAATCAATATTAATGGTGGGATTTAGGTGAATCTATAATAATGGTGGGATTTAGGTGAATCAGTAATAATCGTGGGATTTAGGTGAATCATTCATAATAATAGGATTTAGGTGAATCAATAATAATAGTGGGATTTAGGTGAATCGGAAATAACAGTGGGATTTAGGTGAATCAATAATAATAGTGGGATTTAGGTGAATCAGTAATAATCGTGGGATTTAGGTGAATCAGTAATAATAATAGGATTTATGAGAATTAGTAATAATAGTGGGATTGAGGTGAATCAGTTATAATAGTGGTATTGAGGTGAATCAATTATAATTCTGTGATTAAGGTGAATCAATAATAACAATGGGATTGAGGTGAATCAGTAATAATTGTAGGATTTCTGTGAATTAGTAATAATAGTGGGATTTAGGTGAATCAGTAATAATAGTGGGATTTATGTGAATCAGTAATAATGGTGGGATTTAGGTGAATCAATAATAATAGTGGGATTTAGGTGAATCAGAAATAATAGTGGGATTTAGGTGAATCTGTAATAATAGTGGGAATTATGTGAATAAGTAATAATAGTGGGAATTATGTGAATCATAATAATAGTGGGATTAGGTGACTCAATTATAATTCTGGGATTTAGGTGAATCAGTTATAATAGTGGGATTGAGGTGAATCAGTAATAATTGTAGGATTTATGAGAATTATTAATAATAGTGGGATTTACGTGAATCAGGAATAATTGTCGGATTTAGGTGAATCAATAGAAATAGTGGGATTGAGGTGAATCAAAAATAATAGTGGGATTTAGGTGAATCAGTAATAATAGTCGGATTTAGGTGAATCAATAATAATACTGGGATTTAGGTGAATCGGTAATAATAATAGGATTTAGGTGAATCAATAATAATATTGGGATTTAGGTGAATCAATATTAATGGTGGGATTTAGGTGAATCAATAATAATGGTGGGATTTAGGTGAATCAGTAATAATCGTGGGATTTAGGTGAATCAGTAATAATAATAGGATTTAGGTGAATCAATAATAATAGTGGGATTTAGGTGAATCGGAAATAACAGTGGGATTTAGGTGAATCAATAATAATAGTGGGATTTAGGTGAATCAGTAATAATCGTGGGATTTAGGTGAATCAGTAATAATAGGATTTATGAGAATTAGTAATAATAGTGTGATTGAGGTGAATCAGTTATAATAGTGGGATTGAGGTGAATCAATTATAATTCTGGGATTAAGGTGAATCAATAATAACAATGGGATTGAGGTGAATCAGTAATAATTGTAGGATTTCTGAGAATTAGTAATAATATTGGGATTTAGGTGAATCAGTAATAATTGTCGGATTTAGGTGAATCAATAAATATAGTGGGAATTAGTTGAATCATTAAAAATATTAGGATATCGGTGAATCAACAGTAATAATGGGATTTAGGTGAATCAATAACAATGGTTGGATTTAGGTGAATGAACAATAATAATAGGATTTAGGTGAATCAATAATAATGGTGGGATTTAGGTGAATCAGTAATAATCGTGGGATTTAGGTGAATCAGTAATAATCGTGGGATTTAGGTGAATCAGTAATAATAATAGGATTTAGGTGAATCAATAATAATAGTGGGATTTAGGTGAATCAGAAATAACAGTGGGATTTAGGTGAATCTATAATAATAGTGGGATTTAGGTGAATCCGTAATAATCGTGGGATTTAGGTGAATCAGTAATAATAATAGGATTTATGAGAATTAGTAATAATAGTGGGATTGAGGTGAATCAGTTATAATAGTGGGATTGAGGTGAATTAATTATAATTCTGGGATTAAGGTGAATCAATAATAACAGTGGGATTGAGGTGAATCAGTAATAATTGTAGGATTTCTGAGAATTAGTAATAATAGTGGGATTTAGGTGAATCAGTAATAATTGTCGGATTTAGGTGAAACAATAAATATAGTGGGAATTAGTTGAATCATTAAAAATATTTGGATATCGGTGAATCAACAGTAATAATGGGATTTAGGTGAATCAACAGTAATGGTGGGATTTAGGTGAATCAATAATAATAGTGGGATTGAGGAGAAACAATAATAATAGTGGGATTTAGGTGAATCAATAATAATGCTGGAATTTAGGTGAATCAATAATAATACTGGAATTTAGGTGAATCGGTAATAATAGTGAGATTTAGGTGAATCAGTAATAATCGTGGGATTTAGGTGAATCAGTAATAATAGTGGGATTTAGTTGAATCAATAATAAGTAAGATTTAGGTGAATCAGTAATAATCGTGGGATTTAGGTGAATCAGTAATAATCGTGGGATTTAGGTGAATCAGTAATAATAGTGGGATTTATGTGAATCAGTAATAATAGTGGGATTTAGGTGAATCAATAATAATAGTGGGATTGAGGTGAATCAGTAATAATAGTGGGATTTAGCTGAATCAATAATAATAGTCGGATTTATGTGAATCAGTAATAATAGTGGGATTTGTGTGAATCAGTAATAATAGTGGGATTTAGGTGAATCAATATTAATAGTGCGATTAAGGTGAATCAGTAATAATAGTGGGATTTAGGTGAATCAATAATAATAATAGGATTTAGGTGAATCAGTAATAATAGTGGGATTTAGGTGAATCAATAATAATAGTGGGATTTAGGTGAATCAGTAATAATCGTGGGATTTAGGTGAATCAGTAATAATAATAGAATTTATGAGAATTAGTAATAATAGTGGGATTGAGTTGAATCAGTTATAATAGTGGGATTGAGGTGAATCAATTATAATTCTGTGATTAAGGTGAATCAATAATAACAAAGGAATTGAGGTGAATCAGCAATAATTGTAGGATTTCTGTGAATTAGTAATAATAGTGGGATTTAGGTGAATCAGTAATAATAGTGGGATTTATGTGAATCAGTAATAATGGTGGGATTTAGGTGAATCAATAATAATAGTGGGATTTAGGTGAATCAGAAATAATAGTGGGAATTATGTGAATAAGTAATAATAGTGGGAATTATGTGAATCAGTAATAATAGTGGGAATTATGTGAATCAGTAATAATAGTGGGATTTAGGTGACTCAATTATAATTCTGGGATTATGGTGAATCAATAATAACAGTGGGATTGAGGTGAATCAGTAATAATTGTAGGATTTCTGAGAATTAGTAATAATAGTGGGATTTCGGTGAATCAGTAATAATTGTCGGATTTAGGTGAATCAATAAATATAGTGGGAATTAGTTGAATCATTAAAAATATTTGGATATCGGTGAATCAACAGTAATAGTGGGATTTAGGTGAATCAACAGTAATAGTGGGATTTAGGTGAATCAATAATAATAGTGGGATTGAGGAGAAACAATAATAATAGTGGGATTTAGGTGAATCAATAATAATGCTGGAATTTAGGTGAATCAATAATAATACTGGAATTTAGGTGAATCGGTAATAATAGTGAGATTTAGGTTAATCAGTAATAATCGTGGGATTTAGGTGAATCAGTAATAATAGTGGGATTTAGTTGAATCAATAATAAGTGAGATTTAGGTGAATCAGTAATAATCGTGGGATTTAGGTGAATCAGTAATAATCGTGGGATTTAGGTGAATCAGTAATAATAGTGGGATTTATGTGAATCAGTAATAATAGTGGGATTTAGGTGAATCAATAATAATAGTGGGATTGAGGTGAATCAGTAATAATAGTGGGATTGAGGTGAATCAGTAATAATAGTGCGATTTAGCTGAATCAATAATAATAGTGGGATTTATGTGAATCAGTAATAATAGTGGGATTTAGGTGAATCAGTAATAATAATAGGATTTATGAGAATTAGTAATAATACTGGGATTGAGGTGAGTCAGTTATAATAGTGGGATTGAGGTGAATCAATTATAATTCTGTGATTAAGGTGAATCAATAATAACAATGGGATTGAGGTGAATCAGTAACAATTGTAGGATTTCTGTGAATTAGTAATAATAGTGGGATTTAGGTGAATCAGAAATAATAGTGGGATTTATGTGAATCATTAATAATGGTGGGATTTAGGTGAATCAATAATAATAGTGGGATTTAGGTGAATCAGAAATAATAGTGGGAATTATGTGAATAAGTAATAATAGTGGGAATTATGTGAATCATAATAATAGTGGGATTTAGGTGACTCAATTATAATTCTGGGATTTAGGTGAATCAGTTATAATAGTGGGATTGAGGTGAATCAGTAATAATTGTAGGATTTATGAGAATTATTAATAATAGTGGGATTTACGTGAATCAGGAATAATTGTTGGATTTAGGTGAATCAATAGAAATAGTGGGATTGAGGTGAATCAAAAATAATAGTGGGATTTAGGTGAATCAGTAATAATAGTCGGATTTAGGTGAATCAATAATAATACTGGGATTTAGGTGAATCAGTAATAATAATAGGATTTAGGTGAATCAATAATAATAGTGGGATTTAGGTGAATCAATAATCATGGTTGGATTTAGGTGAATCAATAATAATAAATGATAGGATTTAGGTGAATCAATAATAACGGTGGGATTTAGGTGAATCAGAAATAATAGTGGGATTTAGGTGAATCAATATTAATGGTGGGATTTAGGTGAATCAGTAATAATCGAGGGATTTAGGTGAATCAGTAATAATAATAGGATTTAGGTGAATCAATAATAATAGTGGGATTTAGGTGAATCGGAAATAACAGTGGGATTTAGGTGAATCAATAATAATAGTGGGATTTAGGTAAATCAGTAATAATCATGGGATTTAGGTGAATCAGTAATAATAGTGGGATTGAGGTGAATCAGTAATAATTGTAGGATTTCTGAGTATTGGTAATAATAGTGGGATTTAGGTGAATCAGTAATAATTGTCGGATTTAGGTGAATCAATAAATATAGTGGGAATTCGTTGAATCATTAAAAATATCAGGATATCGGTGAATCAACAGTAATAATGGGATTTAGGTGAATCAATAACAATAGTTGGATTTAGGTGAATGAACAATAATAATAGGATTTAGGTGAATCAATAATAATGGTGGGATTTAGGTGAATCAGTAATAATCGTGGGATTTAGGTGAATCAGTAATAATCGTGGGATTTAGGTGAATCAGTAATAATAATAGGATTTAGGTGAATCAGTAATAATAGTGGGATTTATGTGAATCAGAAATAACAGTGGGATTTAGGTGAATCAATAATAATAGTGGGATTTAGGTGAATCAGTAATAATCGTGGGATTTAGGTGAATCAGTAATAATAATAGGATTTATGAGAATTAGTAATAATATTGGGATTGAGGTGAATCAGTTATAATAGTGGGATTGAGGTGAATTAATTATAATTCTGGGATTAAGGTGAATCAATAATAACAGTGGGATTGAGGTGAATCAGTAATAATTGTAGGATTTCTGAGAATTAGTAATAATAGTGGGATTTAGGTGAATCAGTAATAATTGTCGGATTTAGGTGAATCAATAAATATAGTGGGAATTAGTTGAATCATTAAAAATATTTGGATATCGGTGAATCAACAGTAATAGTGGGATTTAGGTGAATCAATAATAATAGTGGGATTTAGGAGAAACAATAATAATAGTGGGATTTAGGTGAATCAATAATAATGCTGGAATTTAGGTGAATCAATAATAATACTGGAATTTAGGTGAATCGGTAATAATAGTGAGATTTAGGTGAATCAGTAATAATCGTGGGATTTAGGTGAATCAGTAATAATAGTGGGATTTAGTTGAATCAATAATAAGTGAGATTTAGGTGAATCAGTAATAATCGTGGGATTTAGGTGAATCAGTAATAATCGTGGGATTTAGGTGAATCAGTAATAATAGTGGGATTTATGTGAATCAGTAATAATAGTGGGATTTAGGTGAATCAATAATAATAGTGGGATTGAGGTGAATCAGTAATAATAGTGGGATTTAGCTGAATCAATAATAATAGTGGGATTTATGTGAATCAGTAATAATAGTGTGATTTGTGTGAATCAGTAATAATAGTGGGATTTAGGTGAATCAATATTAATAGTGGGATTAAGGTGAATCAGTAATAATAGTGGGATTTAGGTGAATCAATAATAATAATAGGATTTAGGTGAATCAGTAACAATAGTGGGATTTAGGTGAATCAATAATAATAGTGCGATTTAGTTGAATCAGAAATAATAGTGGGATTTAGGTGAATCTGTAATAATAGTGGGAATTATGTGAATTAGTAATAATAGTGGGAATTATGTGAATCAGTAATAATAGTGGGATTTATGTGACCCAATTATAATTCTGGGATTTAGGTGAATCAGTAATAATAGTGGGATTGAGGTGAATCAGTAATAATTGTAGGATTTATGAGAATTATTAATAATAGTAGGATTTACGTGAATCAGGAATAATTGTCGGATTTAGATGAATCAATAGAAATAGTGGGATTGAGGTGAATCAAAAATAATAGTGGGATTTAGGTGAATCATTAATAATTGTAGGATTTCTGTGAATTAGTAATAATAGTGGGATTTAGGTGAATCAGTAATAATTGTCGGATTTAGGTGAATCAATAAATATAGTGGGAATTAGTTGAATCATTAAAAATATTAGGATATCGGTGAAACAACAGTATTAGTGGGATTTAGGTGAATCAATAACAATAGTTGGATTTAGGTGAATGAATAATAATAATAGGATTTAGGAGAAGCAATAATAATAGTGGGATTTAGGTGAATCAATAATAATAGTGGGATTTAGGTGAATCAGAAATAATAGTGGGATTTAGGTGAATCTGTAATAATAGTGGGAATTATGTGAATAAGTAATAATAGTGGGAATTATGTGAATCATAATAATAGTGGGATTTAGGTGACCCAATTATAATTCTGGGATTTAGGTGAATCAGTTATAATAGTGGGATTGAGGTGAATCAGTAATAATTGTAGGATTTATGAGAATTATTAATAATAGTGGGATTTACGTGAATCAGGAATAATTGTCGGATTTAGGTGAATCAATAGAAATAGTGGGATTGAGGTGAATCAAAAATAATAGTGGGATTTAGGTGAATCAGTAATAATAGTCGGATTTAGGTGAATCAATAATAATACTGGGATTTAGGTGAATCAGTAATAATAATAGGATTTAGGTGAATCAATAATAATAGTGGGATTTAGGTGAATCAATAATCATGGTGGGATTTAGGTGAATCAATTATAATGATAGGATTTAGGTGAATCAATAATAACGGTGGGATTTAGGTGAATCAGAAATAATAGTGGGATTTAGGTGAATCAATAATAATGGTGGGATTTAGGTGAATCAATAATAATGGTGGGATTTAGGTGAATCAGTAATAATCGTGGGATTTAGGTGAATCTGTAATAATAATAGGATTTAGGTGAATCAATAATAATAGTGGGATTTAGGTGAATCGGAAATAACAGTGGGATTTAGGTGAATCAATAATAATAGTGGGATTTAGGTGAATCAGTAATAATCGTGGGATTTAGGTGAATCAGTAATAATAATAGGATTTATGAGAATTAGTAATAATAGTGGGATTGAGGTGAATCAGTTATAATAGTGGGATTGATGTGAATCAATTATAATTCTGGGATTTACGTGAATCAATAATAATAGTGGGATTTATGTGAATCAATATTAATAGTGGGATTTAGGTGAATCAATATTAATAGTGGGATTGAGGTGAATCAGTAATAATAGTGGGATTTAGGTGAATCAATATTAACAGTGGGATTTAGGTGAATCAGTAATAATAGTAGGATTGAGGTGGATCAGTAATAATAGTGGGATTTAGGTGAATCAGTAATAATAGTGGGATTTAGGTGAATCAGTAATAATCGTGGCATTTAGGTGAATCAGTAATAATTGTAGGATTTCTGAGAATTAGTAATAATAGTGGGATTTAGGTGAATCAGTAATAATTGTTGGATTTAGGTGAATCAATAAATATAGTGGGAATTAGTTGAATCATTAAAAATATTAGGATATCGGTGAATCAACAGTAATAATGGGATTTAGGTGAATCAATAACAATAGTTGGATTTAGGTGAATGAACAATAATAATAGTGGGATTTAGGTGAATCAATAATAATGCTGGAATTTAGGTGAATCAGTAATAATCGTGGGATTTAGGTGAATCAGTAATTATCATGGGATTTAGGTGAATCAGTAATAATAGTGGGATTTTGGTGAATCAGTAATAATCGTGGCATTTAGATGAATCAGTAGTAATAGTGGGATTTAGGTGAATCAAAAATAATAGTGGGATTTAGGTGAATCAGTAATAATAGTGGGATTTAGGTGAATCAGTAATAATAGTGGGATTTAGGTGAATCAGTAATAATAGTGGGATTTATGTGAATCAATTATTATATTGGGATTTAGGTGAATCAGTAATAATCGGGGTATTAAGGTGAATCAGTAATAATAGTGGGATTTAGGTGAATCAGTAATAATAGTGAGATTTAGGTTAATCAACAATACCAGTGGGATTTAGGTGAATCAGTAATAATAATAGGATTTAGGTGAATCAATAATAATAGTGGGATTTAGGTTAATCAATAATAATAATAGGATTTAGGTGAATCAGTAATAATAGTGGGATTTAGGTGAATCAATAATAATAGTGGGATTTAGGTGAATCAGAAATAATAGTGGGAATTATGTGAATCAGTAATAATCGTGGAAATTAGGTGGATCAGTAATAATAGTGGGAATTATGTGAATCAGTAATAATAGTGGGATTTAGGTGAATCAGAAATAATTGTAGGATTTATGAGAATTAGTAATAATAGTGGGATTTAGGTGAATCAATAATAATAATAGGATTTAGGTGAATCAATAATAATAATAGGATTTAGGTGAATCAGTAATAATAGTGGGATTTAGGTGAATCAATAATAATAATAGGATTTAGGTGAATCAATAATAATGGTGGGATTTAGGTGAATCAGTAATAATAGTGGGATTCAGGTGAATCAGTAATAATAGTGGGATTCAGGTGAATCAGTAATAATGGTGGGATTTAGGTGAATCAATAATAATCGTGGGATTTCGGTGAATCAATAATTATCGTGGGATTTAGGTGAATCATTAATAATTGCGGGATTTTGGTGAATCAATAGTGCTGGGTTAAAGGTGAATAAATAATAATGGTGGGACTTAGGTGATTCAATAATAATAGTGGGATTTAGGTGAATCAATCGTAATAGTGGGATTTAGGTGAATCAAAAATAATAGTGGGATTTAGGTGAATCAATAGTAATAGTGGGATTTAGGTGAATCAGTAATAATAGTGGGATTTAGGTGAATCAGTAATAATAGTGGGATTCAGGTGAATCAGTAATAATGGTGGGATTTAAGTGAATCAATAATAATAATAGGATTTAGGTGAATCAATAATAATGGTGGGATTTAGGTGAATCAATAATAATAGTGGGATTCAGGTGAATCAGTAATAATAGTGGGATTTAGGTGAATCAGTAATAATAGTGGGATTTATGTGAATCAGTAATAATGGTGGGATTTAGGTGAATCAAAAATAATTGTGTGATTTAGGTGAATCAGTAAAAGTAGTGGGATTTAGGTGAATCAGTAATAATAGTTGGATTTAGGTGAATCAATTATAATATTGGGATTTAGGTGAATCAGTAATAATCGTGGGATTAAGATGAATCAGTAATAATAATAGGATTTATGAGAATTAGTAATAATAGTGGGATTGAGGTGAATCAGTTATAATAGTGGGATTGAGGTGAATTAATTATAATTCTGGGATTGAGGTGAATCAAAAATAATAGTGGGATTTAGGTGAATCAGTAATAATTGTAGGATTTCTGTGAATTAGTAATAATAGTGGGATTTAGGTGAATCAGTAATAATTGTCGGATTTAGGTGAATCAATAAATATAGTGGGAATTAGTTGAATCATTAAAAATATTAGGATATCGGTGAATCAACAGTATTAGTGGGATTTAGGTCAATCAATAACAATAGTTGGATTTAGGTGAATGAATAATAATAATAGGATTTAGGAGATGCAATAATAATAGTGGGATTTAGGTGAATCAATAATAATGCTGGAATTTAGGTGAATCAGTAATAATCGTGGGATTTAGGTGAATCAGTAATAATCATGGGATTTAGGTGAATCAGTAATAATAGTGGGATTTTGGTGAATCAGTAATAATAGTGGGATTTAGATGAATCAGTAGTAATAGTGGGATTTAGGTGAATCAAAAATAATAGTGGGATTTAGGTGAATCAGTAATAATAGTGGGATTTAGGTGAATCAGTAATAATAGTGGGATTTAGGTGAATCAGTAATAATAGTGGGATTTATGTGAATCAATTATTATATTGGGATTTAGGTGAATCAGTAATAATCGGGGTATTAAGGTGAATCAGTAATAATAGTGGGATTTAGGTGAATCAGTAATAATAGTGAGATTTAGGTTAATCAACAATACCAGTGGGATTTAGGTGAATCAGTAATAATAATAGGATTTAGGTGAATCAATAATAATAGTGGGATTTAGGTGAATCAATAATAATAATAGGATTTAGGTGAATCATTAATAATAGTGGGATTTAGGTGAATCAATAATAATAGTGGGATTTAGGTGAATCAGAAATAATAGTGGGAATTATGTGAATCAGTAATAATCGTGGAAATTAGGTGGATCAGTAATAATAGTGGGAATTATGTGAATCAGTAATAATAGTGGGATTTAGGTGAATCAGTAATAATTGTAGGATTTATGAGAATTAGTAATAATAGTGGGATTTAGGTGAATCAATAATAATAATAGGATTTAGGTGAATCAATAATAATAATAGGATTTAGGTGAATCAGTAATAATAGTGGGATTTAGGTGAATCAATAATAATAATAGGATTTAGGTGAATCAATAATAATGGTGGGATTTAGGTGAATCAGTAATAATAGTGGGATTCAGGTGAATCAGTAATAATAGTGGGATTCAGGTGAATCAGTAATAATGGTGGGATTTAGGTGAATCAATAATAATCGTGGGATTTCGGTGAATCAATAATTATCGTGGGATTTAGGTGAATCATTAATAATTGCGGGATTTTGGTGAATCAATAGTGCTGGGTTAAAGGTGAATAAATAATAATGGTGGGACTTAGGTGATTCAATAATAATAGTGGGATTTAGGTGAATCAATCGTAATAGTGGGATTTAGGTGAATCAAAAATAATAGTGGGATTTAGGTGAATCAATAGTAATAGTGGGATTTAAGTGAATCAGTAATAATAGTGGGATTTAGGTGAATCAGTAATAATAGTGGGATTCAGGTGAATCAGTAATAATGGTGGGATTTAGGTGAATCAATAATAATAATAGGATTTAGGTGAATCAGTAATAATAGTGGGATTTAAGTGAATCATTAATAATAGTGGGATTTAGGTGAATCAGTAATAATGGTGGGATTTAGGTGAATCAATAATAATAATAGGATTTAGGTGAATCAATAATAATGGTGGGATTTAGGTGAATCAGTAATAATTGTGGGATTTAAGTGAATCATTAATAATAGTGGGATTTAGGTGAATCAGTAGTAATAGTGGGGTTTAGGTGAATCAATAATAATAGTGGGATTCAGGTGAATCAGTAATAATAGTGGGATTTAGGTGAATCAGTAATAATAGTGGGATTTATGTGAATCAGTAATAATGGTGGGATTTAGGTGAATCAAAAATAATTGTGGGATTTAGGTGAATCAGTAAAAGTAGTGCGATTTAGGTGAATCAGTAATAATAGTTGGATTTAGGTGAATCAATTATAATATTGGGATTTAGGTGAATCAGTAATAATCGTGGGATTAAGGTGAATCAGTAATAATAATAGGATTTATGAGAATTAGTAATAATAGTGGGATTGAGGTGAATCAGTTATAATAGTGGGATTGAGGTGAATTAATTATAATTCTGGGATTGAGGTGAATCAAAAATAATAGTGGGATTTAGGTGAATCAGTAATAATTGTAGGATTTCTGTGAATTAGTAATAATAGTGGGATTTAGGTGAATCAGTAATAATTGTCGGATTTAGGTGAATCAATAAATATAGTGGGAATTAGTTGAATCAATAAAAATATTAGGATATCGGTGAATCAACAGTATTAGTGGGATTTAGGTGAATCAATAACAATAGTTGGATTTAGGTGAATGAATAATAATAATAGGATTTAGGAGATGCAATAATAATAGTGGGATTTAGGTGAATCAATAATAATAGTGGGATTTAGGTGAATCTGTAATAATAGTGGGAATTATGTGAATAAGTAATAATAGTGGGAATTATGTTAATCATAATAATAGTGGGATTTAGGTGACCCAATTATAATTCTGGGATTTAGGTGAATCAGTTATAATAGTGGGATTGAGGTGAATCAGTAATAATTGTAGGATTTATGAGAATTATTAATAATAGTGGGATTTACGTGAATCAGGAATAATTGTCGGATTTAGGTGAATCAATAGAAATAGTGGGATTGAGGTGAATCAAAAATAATAGTGGGATTTCGGTGAATCAGTAATAATAGTCGGATTTAGGTGAATCAATAATAATACTGGGATTTAGGTGAATCAGTAATAATAATAGGATTTAGGTGAATCAATAATAATAGTGGGATTTAGGTGAATCAATAATCATGGTGGGATTTAGGTGAATCAATTATAATGATAGGATTTAGGTGAATCAATAATAACGGTGGGATTTAGGTGAATCAGAAATAATAGTGGGATTTAGGTGAATCAATAATAATGGTGGGATTTAGGTGAATCAATCATAATAGTGGGATTTAGGTGAATCAGTAATAATCGTGGGATTTAGGTGAATCAGTAATAATAATAGGATTTAGGTGAATCAATAATAATAGTGGGATTTAGGTGAATCAGTAATAATCGTGGGATTTAGGTGAATCAGTAATAATAGTGGGATTTAGGTGAATCAATAATAATAGTGGGATTTAGGTGAATCAATAATAAGTGAGATTTAGGTGAATCAGTAATAATCGTGGGATTTAGGTGAATCAGTCATAATAATAGGATTTATGAGAATTAGAGATAATAGTGGGATTGAGGTGAATCAATAATAATTGTAGGATTTCTGAGAATTAGTAATAATAGTGGGATTTAGGTGAATCAGTAATAATTTTCGGATTTAGGTGAATCAATAAATATAGTGGGAATTAGTTGAATCATTAAAAATATTGGGATATCGGTGAATCAACAGTAATAGTGGGATTTAGGTGAATCAGTAATAATTGTCGGATTTAGGTGAATCAATAAATATAGTGGGAATTAGTTGAATCATTAAAAATATTGGGATATCGGTGAATCAACAGTAATAGTGGGATTTAGGTGAATCAATAATAATGCTGGTATTTAGGTGAATCAGTAATAATAGTGGGATTTAGGTGAATCAGTAATAATAGTGGGATTCAGGTGAATCAGTAATAATGGTGGGATTTAGGTGAATCAATAATAATAATAGGATTTAGGTGAATCAGTAATAATAGTGGGATTTAAGTGAATCATTAATAATAGTGGGATTTAGGTGAATCAGTAATAATGGTGGGATTTAGGTGAATCAATAATAATAATAGGATTTAGGTGAATCAATAATAATGGTGGGATTTAGGTGAATCAGTAATAATTGTGGGATTTAAGTGAATCATTAATAATAGTGGGATTTAGGTGAATCAGTAGTAATAGTGGGGTTTAGGTGAATCAATAATAATAGTGGGATTCAGGTGAATCAGTAATAATAGTGGGATTTAGGTGAATCAGTAATAATAGTGGGATTTATGTGAATCAGTAATAATGGTGGGATTTAGGTGAATCAAAAATAATTGTGGGATTTAGGTGAATCAGTAAAAGTAGTGCGATTTAGGTGAATCAGTAATAATAGTTGGATTTAGGTGAATCAATTATAATATTGGGATTTAGGTGAATCAGTAATAATCGTGGGATTAAGGTGAATCAGTAATAATAATAGGATTTATGAGAATTAGTAATAATAGTGGGATTGAGGTGAATCAGTTATAATAGTGGGATTGAGGTGAATTAATTATAATTCTGGGATTGAGGTGAATCAAAAATAATAGTGGGATTTAGGTGAATCAGTAATAATTGTAGGATTTCTGTGAATTAGTAATAATAGTGGGATTTAGGTGAATCAGTAATAATTGTCGGATTTAGGTGAATCAATAAATATAGTGGGAATTAGTTGAATCAATAAAAATATTAGGATATCGGTGAATCAACAGTATTAGTGGGATTTAGGTGAATCAATAACAATAGTTGGATTTAGGTGAATGAATAATAATAATAGGATTTAGGAGATGCAATAATAATAGTGGGATTTAGGTGAATCAATAATAATAGTGGGATTTAGGTGAATCTGTAATAATAGTGGGAATTATGTGAATAAGTAATAATAGTGGGAATTATGTTAATCATAATAATAGTGGGATTTAGGTGACCCAATTATAATTCTGGGATTTAGGTGAATCAGTTATAATAGTGGGATTGAGGTGAATCAGTAATAATTGTAGGATTTATGAGAATTATTAATAATAGTGGGATTTACGTGAATCAGGAATAATTGTCGGATTTAGGTGAATCAATAGAAATAGTGGGATTGAGGTGAATCAAAAATAATAGTGGGATTTCGGTGAATCAGTAATAATAGTCGGATTTAGGTGAATCAATAATAATACTGGGATTTAGGTGAATCAGTAATAATAATAGGATTTAGGTGAATCAATAATAATAGTGGGATTTAGGTGAATCAATAATCATGGTGGGATTTAGGTGAATCAATTATAATGATAGGATTTAGGTGAATCAATAATAACGGTGGGATTTAGGTGAATCAGAAATAATAGTGGGATTTAGGTGAATCAATAATAATGGTGGGATTTAGGTGAATCAATAATAATGGTGGGATTTAGGTGAATCAGTAATAATCGTGGGATTTAGGTGAATCTGTAATAATAATAGGATTTAGGTGAATCAATAATAATAGTGGGATTTAGGTGAATCGGAAATAACAGTGGGATTTAGGTGAATCAATAATAATAGTGGGATTTAGGTGAATCAGTAATAATCGTGGGATTTAGGTGAATCAGTAATAATAATAGGATTTATGAGAATTAGTAATAATAGTGGGATTGAGGTGAATCAGTTATAATAGTGGGATTGAGGTGAATCAATTATAATTCTGGGATTAAGGTGAATCAATAATAACAATGGGATTGAGGTGAATCAGTAATAATTGTAGGATTTCTGAGAATTAGTAATAATAGTGGGATTTAGGTGAATCAGTAATAATTGTCGGATTTGGGTGAATCAATAAATATAGTGGGAATTAGTTGAATCATTAAAAATATTAGGATATCGGTGAATCAACAGTAATAATGGGATTTAGGTGAATCAATAACAATAGTTGGATTTAGGTGAATGAACAATAATAATAGTGGGATTTAGGTGAATCAATAATAATGCTGGAATTTAGGTGAATCAGTAATAATCGTGGGATTTAGGTGAATCAGTAATAATCATGGGATTCAGGTGAATCAGTAATAATAGTGGGATTTTGGTGAATCAGTAATAATAGTGGGATTTAGATGAATCAGTAGTAATAGTGGGATTTAGGTGAATCAAAAATAATAGTGGGATTTAGGTGAATCAGTAATAATAGTGGGATTTAGGTGAATCAGTAATAATAGTGGGATTTAGGTGAATCAGTAATAATAGTGGGATTTATGTGAATCAATTATTATATTGGGATTTAGGTGAATCAGTAATAATCGGGGTATTAAGGTGAATCAGTAATAATAGTGGGATTTAGGTGAATCAGTAATAATAGTGAGATTTAGGTTAATCAACAATACCAGTGGGATTTAGGTGAATCAGTAATAATAATAGGATTTAGGTGAATCAATAATAATAGTGGGATTTAGGTGAATCAATAATAATAATAGGATTTAGGTGAATCAGTAATAATAGTGGGATTTAGGTGAATCAATAATAATAGTGGGATTTAGGTGAATCAGAAATAATAGTGGGAATTATGTGAATCAGTAATAATCGTGGAAATTAGGTGGATCAGTAATAATAGTGGGAATTATGTGAATCAGTAATAATAGTGGGATTTAGGTGAATCAGTAATAATTGTAGGATTTATGAGAATTAGTAATAATAGTGGGATTTAGGTGAATCAATAATAATAGGATTTAGGTGAATTAATAATAATAATAGGATTTAGGTGAATCAGTAATAATAGTGGGATTTAGGTGAATCAATAATAATAATAGGATTTAGGTGAATCAATAATAATGGTGGGATTTAGGTGAATCAGTAATAATAGTGGGATTCAGATGAATCAGTAATAATAGTGGGATTCAGGTGAATCAGTAATAATGGTGGGATTTAGGTGAATCAATAATAATAATAGGATTTAGGTGAATCAATAATAATGGTGGGATTTAGGTGAATCAGTAATAATAGTGGGATTCAGGTGAATCAGTAATAATAGTGGGATTCAGGTGAATCAGTAATAATGGTGGGATTTAGGTGAATCAATAATAATCGTGGGATTTCGGTGAATCAATAATTATCGTGGGATTTAGGTGAATCATTAATAATTGTGGGATTTTGGTGAATCAATAGTGCTGGGTTAAAGGTGAATAAATAATAATGGTGGGACTTAGGTGATTCAATAATAATAGTGGGATTTAGGTGAATCAATCGTAATAGTGGGATTTAGTTGAATCAAAAATAATAGTGGGATTTAGGTGAATCAGTAATCATAGTGGGATTTGGGTGAATCAGTAATAATAGTGGGATTCAGGTGAATCAGTAATAATGGTGGGATTTAGGTGAATCAATAATAATAATAGGATTTAGGTGAATCAGTAATAATAGTGGGATTTAAGTGAATCATTAATAATAGTGGGATTTTGGTGAATCAATAATAATAGTGGGATTCAGGTGAATCAGTAATAATAGTGGGATTCAGGTGAATCAGTAATAATGGTGGGATTTAGGTGAATCAATAATAATAATAGGATTTAGGTGAATCAATAATAATAGTGGGATTTAGGAGAAACAATAATAATAGTGGGATTTAGGTGAATCAATAATAATGCTGGAATTTAGGTGAATCAATAATAATACTGGGATTTAGGTGAATCGATAATAATCGTGGGATTAAGGTGAATCAGTAATAATAGAGATTTAGGTTCATCAACAATACTCGTAGGATTTAGGTGAATCATTAATAATCGTGGGATTTCGGTGAATCAATAATTATAGTGGGATTTAGGTGAATCATTAATAATTGCGGGATTTTGGTGAATCAATAGTGCTGGGTTAAAGGTGAATAAATAATAATGGTGGGACTTAGGTGATTCAATAATAATAGTGGGATTTAGGTGAATCAATCGTAATAGTGGGATTTAGGTGAATCAAAAATAATAGTGGGATTTAGGTGAATCAATAGTAATAGTGGGATTTAGGTGAATCAGTAATAATAGTGGGATTTAGGTGAATCAGTAATAATAATAGGATTTAGGTGAATCAATAATAATAGTGGGATTTAGGTGAATCAATAATAATAATAGGATTTCGGTGAATCAGTAATAATAGTGGGATTTAGGTGAATCAATAATAATAGTGGGATTTAGGTGAATCAGAAGTAATGGTGGGATTTAGGTGAATCTGCAATAATAGTGGGAATTATGTGAATCAGTAATAATAGTGGGATTTAGGTGACTCAATTATAATTCTGGGATTTAGGTGAATCAATAATAACAGTGGGATTTAGGTGAATCAGAAATAATAGTGGGATTTAGGTGAATCAATAATAATGGTGGGATTTAGGTGAATCAATAATAATGGTGGGATTTAGGTGAATCAATCATAATAGTGGGATTTAGGTGAATCAGTAATAATCGTGGGATTTAGGTGAATCAGTAATAATAATAGGATTTAGGTGAATCAATAATAATAGTGGGATTTAGGTGAATCAGTAATAATCGTGGGATTTAGGTGAATCAGTAATAATAGTGGGATTTAGGTGAATCAATAATAATAGTGGGATTTAGGTGAATCAATAATAAGTGAGATTTAGGTGAATCAGTAATAATCGTGGGATTTAGGTGAATCAGTCATAATAATAGGATTTATGAGAATTAGAGATAATAGTGGGATTGAGGTGAATCAATAATAATTGTAGGATTTCTGAGAATTAGTAATAATAGTGGGATTTAGGTGAATCAGTAATAATTTTCGGATTTAGGTGAATCAATAAATATAGTGGGAATTAGTTGAATCATTAAAAATATTGGGATATCGGTGAATCAACAGTAATAGTGGGATTTAGGTGAATCAGTAATAATTGTCGGATTTAGGTGAATCAATAAATATAGTGGGAATTAGTTGAATCATTAAAAATATTGGGATATCGGTGAATCAACAGTAATAGTGGGATTTAGGTGAATCAATAATAATGCTGGTATTTAGGTGAATCAGTAATAATAGTGGGATTTAGGTGAATCAGTAATAATAGTGGGATTCAGGTGAATCAGTAATAATGGTGGGATTTAGGTGAATCAATAATAATAATAGGATTTAGGTGAATCAGTAATAATAGTGGGATTTAAGTGAATCATTAATAATAGTGGGATTTAGGTGAATCAGTAATAATGGTGGGATTTAGGTGAATCAATAATAATAATAGGATTTAGGTGAATCAATAATAATGGTGGGATTTAGGTGAATCAGTAATAATTGTGGGATTTAAGTGAATCATTAATAATAGTGGGATTTAGGTGAATCAGTAGTAATAGTGGGGTTTAGGTGAATCAATAATAATAGTGGGATTCAGGTGAATCAGTAATAATAGTGGGATTTAGGTGAATCAGTAATAATAGTGGGATTTATGTGAATCAGTAATAATGGTGGGATTTAGGTGAATCAAAAATAATTGTGGGATTTAGGTGAATCAGTAAAAGTAGTGCGATTTAGGTGAATCAGTAATAATAGTTGGATTTAGGTGAATCAATTATAATATTGGGATTTAGGTGAATCAGTAATAATCGTGGGATTAAGGTGAATCAGTAATAATAATAGGATTTATGAGAATTAGTAATAATAGTGGGATTGAGGTGAATCAGTTATAATAGTGGGATTGAGGTGAATTAATTATAATTCTGGGATTGAGGTGAATCAAAAATAATAGTGGGATTTAGGTGAATCAGTAATAATTGTAGGATTTCTGTGAATTAGTAATAATAGTGGGATTTAGGTGAATCAGTAATAATTGTCGGATTTAGGTGAATCAATAAATATAGTGGGAATTAGTTGAATCAATAAAAATATTAGGATATCGGTGAATCAACAGTATTAGTGGGATTTAGGTGAATCAATAACAATAGTTGGATTTAGGTGAATGAATAATAATAATAGGATTTAGGAGATGCAATAATAATAGTGGGATTTAGGTGAATCAATAATAATAGTGGGATTTAGGTGAATCTGTAATAATAGTGGGAATTATGTGAATAAGTAATAATAGTGGGAATTATGTTAATCATAATAATAGTGGGATTTAGGTGACCCAATTATAATTCTGGGATTTAGGTGAATCAGTTATAATAGTGGGATTGAGGTGAATCAGTAATAATTGTAGGATTTATGAGAATTATTAATAATAGTGGGATTTACGTGAATCAGGAATAATTGTCGGATTTAGGTGAATCAATAGAAATAGTGGGATTGAGGTGAATCAAAAATAATAGTGGGATTTCGGTGAATCAGTAATAATAGTCGGATTTAGGTGAATCAATAATAATACTGGGATTTAGGTGAATCAGTAATAATAATAGGATTTAGGTGAATCAATAATAATAGTGGGATTTAGGTGAATCAATAATCATGGTGGGATTTAGGTGAATCAATTATAATGATAGGATTTAGGTGAATCAATAATAACGGTGGGATTTAGGTGAATCAGAAATAATAGTGGGATTTAGGTGAATCAATAATAATGGTGGGATTTAGGTGAATCAATAATAATGGTGGGATTTAGGTGAATCAGTAATAATCGTGGGATTTAGGTGAATCTGTAATAATAATAGGATTTAGGTGAATCAATAATAATAGTGGGATTTAGGTGAATCGGAAATAACAGTGGGATTTAGGTGAATCAATAATAATAGTGGGATTTAGGTGAATCAGTAATAATCGTGGGATTTAGGTGAATCAGTAATAATAATAGGATTTATGAGAATTAGTAATAATAGTGGGATTGAGGTGAATCAGTTATAATAGTGGGATTGAGGTGAATCAATTATAATTCTGGGATTAAGGTGAATCAATAATAACAATGGGATTGAGGTGAATCAGTAATAATTGTAGGATTTCTGAGAATTAGTAATAATAGTGGGATTTAGGTGAATCAGTAATAATTGTCGGATTTGGGTGAATCAATAAATATAGTGGGAATTAGTTGAATCATTAAAAATATTAGGATATCGGTGAATCAACAGTAATAATGGGATTTAGGTGAATCAATAACAATAGTTGGATTTAGGTGAATGAACAATAATAATAGTGGGATTTAGGTGAATCAATAATAATGCTGGAATTTAGGTGAATCAGTAATAATCGTGGGATTTAGGTGAATCAGTAATAATCATGGGATTCAGGTGAATCAGTAATAATAGTGGGATTTTGGTGAATCAGTAATAATAGTGGGATTTAGATGAATCAGTAGTAATAGTGGGATTTAGGTGAATCAAAAATAATAGTGGGATTTAGGTGAATCAGTAATAATAGTGGGATTTAGGTGAATCAGTAATAATAGTGGGATTTAGGTGAATCAGTAATAATAGTGGGATTTATGTGAATCAATTATTATATTGGGATTTAGGTGAATCAGTAATAATCGGGGTATTAAGGTGAATCAGTAATAATAGTGGGATTTAGGTGAATCAGTAATAATAGTGAGATTTAGGTTAATCAACAATACCAGTGGGATTTAGGTGAATCAGTAATAATAATAGGATTTAGGTGAATCAATAATAATAGTGGGATTTAGGTGAATCAATAATAATAATAGGATTTAGGTGAATCAGTAATAATAGTGGGATTTAGGTGAATCAATAATAATAGTGGGATTTAGGTGAATCAGAAATAATAGTGGGAATTATGTGAATCAGTAATAATCGTGGAAATTAGGTGGATCAGTAATAATAGTGGGAATTATGTGAATCAGTAATAATAGTGGGATTTAGGTGAATCAGTAATAATTGTAGGATTTATGAGAATTAGTAATAATAGTGGGATTTAGGTGAATCAATAATAATAGGATTTAGGTGAATTAATAATAATAATAGGATTTAGGTGAATCAGTAATAATAGTGGGATTTAGGTGAATCAATAATAATAATAGGATTTAGGTGAATCAATAATAATGGTGGGATTTAGGTGAATCAGTAATAATAGTGGGATTCAGATGAATCAGTAATAATAGTGGGATTCAGGTGAATCAGTAATAATGGTGGGATTTAGGTGAATCAATAATAATAATAGGATTTAGGTGAATCAATAATAATGGTGGGATTTAGGTGAATCAGTAATAATAGTGGGATTCAGGTGAATCAGTAATAATAGTGGGATTCAGGTGAATCAGTAATAATGGTGGGATTTAGGTGAATCAATAATAATCGTGGGATTTCGGTGAATCAATAATTATCGTGGGATTTAGGTGAATCATTAATAATTGTGGGATTTTGGTGAATCAATAGTGCTGGGTTAAAGGTGAATAAATAATAATGGTGGGACTTAGGTGATTCAATAATAATAGTGGGATTTAGGTGAATCAATCGTAATAGTGGGATTTAGTTGAATCAAAAATAATAGTGGGATTTAGGTGAATCAGTAATCATAGTGGGATTTGGGTGAATCAGTAATAATAGTGGGATTCAGGTGAATCAGTAATAATGGTGGGATTTAGGTGAATCAATAATAATAATAGGATTTAGGTGAATCAGTAATAATAGTGGGATTTAAGTGAATCATTAATAATAGTGGGATTTTGGTGAATCAATAATAATAGTGGGATTCAGGTGAATCAGTAATAATAGTGGGATTCAGGTGAATCAGTAATAATGGTGGGATTTAGGTGAATCAATAATAATAATAGGATTTAGGTGAATCAATAATAATAGTGGGATTTAGGAGAAACAATAATAATAGTGGGATTTAGGTGAATCAATAATAATGCTGGAATTTAGGTGAATCAATAATAATACTGGGATTTAGGTGAATCGATAATAATCGTGGGATTAAGGTGAATCAGTAATAATAGAGATTTAGGTTCATCAACAATACTCGTAGGATTTAGGTGAATCATTAATAATCGTGGGATTTCGGTGAATCAATAATTATAGTGGGATTTAGGTGAATCATTAATAATTGCGGGATTTTGGTGAATCAATAGTGCTGGGTTAAAGGTGAATAAATAATAATGGTGGGACTTAGGTGATTCAATAATAATAGTGGGATTTAGGTGAATCAATCGTAATAGTGGGATTTAGGTGAATCAAAAATAATAGTGGGATTTAGGTGAATCAATAGTAATAGTGGGATTTAGGTGAATCAGTAATAATAGTGGGATTTAGGTGAATCAGTAATAATAATAGGATTTAGGTGAATCAATAATAATAGTGGGATTTAGGTGAATCAATAATAATAATAGGATTTCGGTGAATCAGTAATAATAGTGGGATTTAGGTGAATCAATAATAATAGTGGGATTTAGGTGAATCAGAAGTAATGGTGGGATTTAGGTGAATCTGCAATAATAGTGGGAATTATGTGAATCAGTAATAATAGTGGGATTTAGGTGACTCAATTATAATTCTGGGATTTAGGTGAATCAATAATAACAGTGGGATTTAGGTGAATCAGAAATAATAGTGGGATTTAGGTGAATCAATAATAATGGTGGGATTTAGGTGAATCAATAATAATGGTGGGATTTAGGTGAATCAATCATAATAGTGGGATTTAGGTGAATCAGTAATAATCGTGGGATTTAGGTGAATCAGTAATAATAATAGGATTTAGGTGAATCAATAATAATAGTGGGATTTAGGTGAATCAGTAATAATCGTGGGATTTAGGTGAATCAGTAATAATAGTGGGATTTAGGTGAATCAATAATAATAGTGGGATTTAGGTGAATCAATAATAAGTGAGATTTAGGTGAATCAGTAATAATCGTGGGATTTAGGTGAATCAGTCATAATAATAGGATTTATGAGAATTAGAGATAATAGTGGGATTGAGGTGAATCAATAATAATTGTAGGATTTCTGAGAATTAGTAATAATAGTGGGATTTAGGTGAATCAGTAATAATTTTCGGATTTAGGTGAATCAATAAATATAGTGGGAATTAGTTGAATCATTAAAAATATTGGGATATCGGTGAATCAACAGTAATAGTGGGATTTAGGTGAATCAGTAATAATTGTCGGATTTAGGTGAATCAATAAATATAGTGGGAATTAGTTGAATCATTAAAAATATTGGGATATCGGTGAATCAACAGTAATAGTGGGATTTAGGTGAATCAATAATAATGCTGGTATTTAGGTGAATCAATAATAATAGTGGGATTTAGGTGAATCGGTAATAATAGTGAGGTTTAGGTGAATCAGTAATAATAGTGGGATTTAGTTGAATCAATAATAAGTGAGATTTAGGTGAATCAGTAATAATCGTGGGATTTAGGTGAATCAGTAATAATAGTGGGATTTAGGTGAATCAGTAATAATAGTGGGATTTAGGTGAATCAATAATAATAGTGGGATTGAGGTGAATCAGTAATAATAGTGGGATTTACGTGAATCAATAATAATAGTGGGATTTATGTGAATCAATATTAATAGTGGGATTTAGGTGAATCAATATTAATAGTGGGATTGAGGTGAATCAGTAATAATAGTGGGATTTAGGTGAATCAATATTAATAGTGGGATTTAGGTGAATCAGTAATAATAGTAGGATTGAGGTGAATCAGTAATAATCGTGGGATTTAGGTGAATCAGTAATAATAGTGGGATTTAGGTGAATCAGTAATAATAGTGGGATTTAGGTGAATCAGTAATAATAGTGGGATTTATGTGAATCAGTAATAATAGTGGGATTTATGTGAATCAATAATAATAGTGGGATTTATGTGAATCAGTCATAATAGTAGGATTTAGGTGAATCAATAATAATAGTGGGATTTAGGTGAATCAGTAATAATAGTGGGATTTATGTGAATCAGTAATAATAGTAGGATTTAGGTGAATCAATAATAATAGTGGGATTTAGGTGAATCAGTAATAATAGTAGGATTTAGGTGAATCAATAATAATAGTGGGATTTATGTGAATCAGTAATAATAGTAGGATTTCGGTGAATCAATAATAATAGTGGGATTTAGGTGAATCAGTAATAATAGTAGGATTTAGGTGAATCAATAATAATAGTGGGATTTAGGTGAATCAGTAATAATAGTAGGATTTAGGTGAATCAATAATAATAGTGGGATTTATGTGAATCAGTAATAATAGTAGGATTTCGGTGAATCAATAATAATAGTGGGATTTAGGTGAATCAGTAATAATAGTGGGATTTATGTGAATCAGTAATAATAGTGGGATTTAGGTGAATCAATAATAATAGTGGGATTGAGGTGAATCAGTAATAATAGTAGGATTTAGGTGAATCAATAATAATAGTGGGATTTATGTGAATCAGTAATAATAGTAGGATTTAGGTGAATCAATAATAATAGTGGGATTTAGGTGAATCAGTAATAATAGTGGGATTTAGGTGAATCAATAATAATAGTGGGATTTACGTGAATCATTAATAACAGTGGGATTTAGGAGAATCAATAATAACAGTGGGATTTAGGTGAATCAATAATAATAGTGGGATTTAGGAGAATCAATAATAACAGTGGGATTTAGGAGAATCAATAATAACAGTGGGATTTAGGTGAATCAATAATAACAGTGGGATTTAGGAGAATCAATAATAACAGTAGGATTTCGCAGAATCAATAATAGCAGTGGGATTTCGGAGAATCAATAATAACAGTGGGATTTAGCAGAATCAATAATAGCAGTGGGATTTAGGTGAATCATTAATAATAGTGGGATTTAGGTGAATCATTAATAATAGTGGGATTTAGGTGAATCAATAATAATAGTGGGATTTAGGTGAATCAATAATAACAGTGGGATTTAGGTGAATCAATAATAATAGTGGGATTTAGGTGAATCAATAATAATAGTGGGATTTAGGTGAATCATTAATAATAGTGGGATTTAGGTGAATCAATAATAATAGTGGGATTTAGGTGAATCATTAATAATAGTGGGATTTAGGTGAATCATTAATAATAGTGGGATTTTTTTTATTTGTTCACGGGATGTGGGCGTCGCTGGCGAGGCCAGCATTTATTGCCCATCCCTAATGGTGGATCTGATTTTTACCTCAACTCCACTTTCCCCACATCCTTTGACTCCCTCGCTGATCAAAAATTTGTCTAACTCGGCCTTGAATGTATTCAATGACTCAGCCTCCACAGCTTTTTGGGTAATGAATTCCAAAGATTCACGACCCTCTGGGAGAAGAAATTCCACTTCATTTCCGTCTTAAACGGGGGACCCCTTATTCTGAGACTATGCCCCCTAGTTTTAGATTCCCCCATGAGGGGTAACATCCTCTCAGCATCTACCCTATCGAGTCCCCTCAGAATCTTGTATGTTTCAATAAGATCTCCTCTCATTCTTCTAAACTCCAATGATTATAGACCCAACCTGTTCAATCTTTCCTCATAAGACAACCCTTCCATACCCGGAATCAACCTAGTGAACCTTCTCTGAACTGCCTCCAATGCAAGTATGTCTTTCCTTAAATAAGGGCACCAGAACTGTACGCAGTACTCCAGGTGTGGTCTCACCAGCACCCTGTACAGTTGTATCATGACTTCCCTGCTTTTATACTCCATCCCCCGAGAAATAAAGGCCAATATTCCGTTTGCCTTCCGGATTACCTGCTGCACCTGTATGTTGACTTTTTGTGTTTCATGTACGAGGACACCCAGATCCCTCTGTACCGCAGCATTTTGTAGTATTTCTCCATTCAAATTATATTTTGCTTTTTGATTTTTCCTCCCAAAGTGGATGACTTCACATTTTCCCACATTATATTCCATCTGCCAAATTTTTGCCCATTCGCTTAACCTGTCAATATCCCTTTGCAGACACTTTGTGTCCTCATCGCAACTTGCTTTTCCTCCTATCTTTGTATCATCAGCAAATTTGGCCACAAGACACTCTGTTCCTTCATCCAAGTCACTGATATATATTGTAAATAGTTGAGGCCCCAGCACTGATCCCTGCGGCACCCCACTAGTTACAGATTGCCATTTTGAAAATGACCCTTTTATCCCGACTCTCTGTTTTCTGTTAGTTAGCCAATCCTCTATCCATGCCAGTTTATTACCCCCAACACCATGAGCTCTTATCTTGTGCAGTAATCTTTTATGTGGCACCTTATCGAATGCCTTTTGGAAATCCAAATATACTGCATCCATTGGTTCCCCTTTATCCACCCTGCCCGTTACTTCCTCAAAGAACTCTAATAAATTTATCAGGCAGGATTTCCCCTTCATAAAACCTTGTTAACTCTCCCTTGATTGTATTTTGAGTCTCCAAATGTCCTGCTACTACTTCTTTAATTAATGGATTCCAGCATTTTCCCAATGACAGATGTTAGGCTAACTGGTCTACAGTTACCTGCTTTCTGTCTCACTCCCTTCTTGAATAGGAATTACGTTTGCGGTTTTCCAATCCGCTGGGACCTTTCCAGAATCTAGTGAATTCTGGAATTGAGATGCTGTATTAGTTGTGTCTGGGTCGGGGTCCGGGTGCAGGTCCGGGTGATGGGGGGTCCGAGGTGAGAGGGGTCCGGGGTGATGGGGGGTCCGGGGTGATGGGAGTCCAGGGTGAAGAGGGGTCCCGA